>NW_008752059.1:169906-173740 GCF_000715545.1 Opisthorchis viverrini | reverse complement strand
CCATAGGCGACAATTTTCCGAAAGCAGTCTGTCAAACGTTTGAAAATCAGGGAACGTGTCCGTTGCTATGTGGCCTCCAAGTAAGTTGTCCGTGACTGCGTTTTCATAATTTTTGGGTTTCCAAATTCGATTAACTTCCGCTTCTTGAGCGTATCAAGTGTGATTCCCCGTCATGGCATACAAACCCCCTTATATCCCCAGGTCGAATAGTATTAATAGACAAACTTGAGAGTTTACGTGATAGGCCTCAACAAGGAGGCAAACAAATAAAACGAATAAAATGTGTCATGGAAACGATAAATAAATAACTGTTGTAGTGACTTTGTCAAGAGAACTGAATAATTTGTCGTTTATTTCCTTGTTTTATGTTTTTTAATCGAAATACCGTCCTAAACCTTGCCTTCTTTCAGGACATCTCTGAGTGCTCATCTGGCTTTACCAGAAGTCGCACCAGCAATTTGCTCCTGATTTACACAGTGGGCAGCTGTCCAAACAAGTGGTAGATGTGACAAGCTAATAGTCAGCACTTATTCGTTTGGATGGAATGCACCTGCGTTCGTGGACTAGTGAATACATCGGGGATAAATTCCTAGAGTCAAGTACTAATACACTGCTGATGCGCACACTGGTTACGTTCAAATCAACACCTGTGGACTTTTGACATCAGGCGCTCCCATTCATACGAACATCATGATGTTACGATCCTCACTTAGTTTGCTCAATAATGTAGAATTCCTTTAAGTGATAGAAATCACAAGCAAGCAGGGTATGTGCTCAAGGGAACCGGGAGGATGCATAACTTTAAATCCATTTTCACTATTTCCGCTACTCACTTATCGCTTTTTATCAATGAGATTCTGTTTTGAAGTCACGATCTTAATTCAGCAGCGATTATCATGTAAATAGCTTGCTTGTTGTATGTCACACTTCGAAACGGTCGACTGAAGTTCACATATTCGTGTTATGGCAATGCATCCGCTTGCTCGCAATAATCTTCATATCGTATCTTGTTAGATTTATACGTCATGCGGTGCCACTAGGATTTAGTGAATTCGATTTCACGTATGACATCGTTTGTAGTGATCCTGACACTGGATTTCAATGGCTTATATGAGTGCTCTAAATTTGTCAGATATGTGACGAATTGGCAGTTTCAACCAAGGAGGAGTTTTCTATATGAATATTAATAAAATACATAAATATGACGTGTCGCCTGAACTCATAATCGTACAAAATTATTGAAAATGCCTTTGCAATCGGTCTTCTGAACAATACTGTTTGAGGTTGTCGTCAATGAGTTGTTTCCGCGGAACTTCAAAACCCCTCCTGCATTCGCCTACTGATATACTCACCCGAAATGTAGAGTGGGGCTTCTACAAATTAATCCGAAATGGCAATACAGACTGAACGAGAAATCCAGCAAAATACTCAACATTAGTAAATTTGGGCAGCCCTTAATAACTCATTACCGTTCATGGTTAGGGTAATCAAAGTTAGAGAATCACGTGGCAATAATTTTTACATGAAAAATAACGCCTGATTCGTCGTCACCTGTAAGCGATAGATATATGGCATAAAAACAGTAGACCGTGTCGAAAAATTAGTGCCAACCTACCTCGCAGGAAAGTGGTGGGGACTGTGGGATGAGTAAACATTTTTAGATTAGACTTTCCGCCGAATGACAGTAAGTAGACTAGGGATGTTTGCTTTCCTTAGTTGAAAACAACACGAAATAATTGGTATGACAAAGCTTACTGGTTATAGCGTGTTGTAGCACTGAAAGAACGGGTGGAGTTGCGCGGAATTTCAAAGGTACTTATATAGAAGATTTGGAGACCAGTACACATGAAAATGTTCACCAAAAGGCTGACTATTTTTTACAGCTCCTTGGCGCTCTAAAACAGTTGAGATGTGTCATGTGAGAGTAGGCGGAGTGATCTGTTTCCCTCAAAGTAAGTGAATTTGGTAAACGGGAGGATGAAAACACTTGGTTCCTGAGCAGAAATAACTTGCGGTCTTTAATGTGCTCACTCTCATTTTAGCTGAAGCCGGCTTAGGAATACCTTTAAGAATCATTGAAGCTTTGAACGTTGGCAAGAACGTCACGCTAAACTTTGCAGGGTGTACTTTTAGTACAACAAATCTCGGATCCCCTAGTCCGAAATTGCTTTACCTTCAGGATTTGGGCTATGGGTTTTAGTATTGACGTCCTTAGTCTGAGTTACCACTGATATGCCTCTACCTACGGTGCAGTGATTCGCGATAACAAATTCTTTGTTCATTTTGCCAAAACGTCCGTGGTTTACTGAGTCCAGCGGCCGACGTTCAGATCCAAAATGACCTGTGGTGAATAGCACAAAACACGTACTTTGTAACGACACTTGGTCTGGAAGCAAAAGCACAAGACAATAAATGATGGGAAATTTCAGAGACCCGATGGTGTATAACAAAAAAGGATAAAACTACACAAGCAGCCCATTTTGTTCCTCTTTCCGATGATTTCCAAAACATTGCACTCAACATTCTATTCCGTCTCGCCAGCAGCCATGTTGTTCACCGCGTTTATGGCTTTGATTGCTCGTTCACCTACATCGAAGGAAGTTTTTAAAGATGCTCGGAAAATTTCCCAATACCAAAATTTTGAACTGTTGATCTACTGACTTCTGACGTGTCTACCGATGTGGACGATTAGATTACGGACAAGTTCTCACAATAAGAGGGACATCTGCAATGCACCCACTGATTCGTTTCCTCGTTTTACCTGATGTGATTTGGTCGTTCCCACTAGAGTTGGGTTGATCAAGTAAAAACACCATGTTTCTATCGCAGCTAAAGATTTTTCATTCAGTTGATCGTGTTTGTGGTGGCCGGATAGTTCTCAAACCCACTATGGTACTGTACGGAATGTGCCACTTCTGCGTTGGTATTTTATTGAATTGCTCGTTCATTTTCTATCTCCATACAATTATTGGCACCACCTTTTAAATCCAATGGGCTCCAGGTTTCTAGAGATCTTTCTGTTGGTCGCTACAGTGCTTTAAGCATATATTTATGCAAAAATTTCAGTCGCACACTCTGTGCTGTTCTTGAGGAAACCGCAGGGGATTGGTAGAAGGACATTCGTTTGAATAGCACATTTTCACAAATTTATACATAGGAATCAGTGCGAAATTAACGGAAAGTGAGGTAAGCAACTACAAGGCAATGCCCCTTTTTATTATCGGACAAATTGTGAACGAATGTCTCCCTTCACCGA
The DNA here is from genome assembly GCF_000715545.1 of Opisthorchis viverrini. Lineage (NCBI taxonomy): Eukaryota > Metazoa > Platyhelminthes > Trematoda > Opisthorchiida > Opisthorchiidae > Opisthorchis > Opisthorchis viverrini. The sequence continues at coordinate 170,484 of NW_008752059.1, read as the reverse complement.
AATGTTCAGTAGCCACCTAACCCACAGGCAGTTGATATACCACAGACTATAATAAACTCCTCAGGTGGAATCATTCCTATGAACTCAAAGGGGTGTCAACAAACAAGGAGATGGGCGAGATTTCCATGGGGATTTGGCAATTCACAGCTAGATGTCTGCCTGGATATCAAGTACGTTTACACAACAATAACTCATCATCCATCGCGCAGGCAAGTTCGTTGATAAGCTGAACATCTCTAACTTGTTGGATCAGCCCCAACGTTGAGCTAGAAGGCGGCTGTAGATTCGAACGTGCAACGCTCAGCGAAATGCGTTTTGCCAACATTGGTAAGACTGTGGAGCACTAGGTCGAACAAACAGCAAAGCTATCCGCCTGCAAAAAAGACAACATTGGGTTTATCCTCCTCATGCCTCCCTAAATAGGACAGCCGAATGACAGAACTAAGTGAAATTGTAAACCTCACGTATCGATATCCGTTTTTTTTGGATTCAGCTTTCTGAGCTAAGTTTCTATGTATGTCTGATGAGATCCGTCTTGAGATACCTCCCTGACCGCGTTGACGGATTTGCTGTCATCC
>NW_008752059.1:166152-169898 GCF_000715545.1 Opisthorchis viverrini | reverse complement strand
GGTGTGTCTGATGAGATCCGTGTTGAGATACCTCACTGACCGATTTGACGGAAATGCTGTCATCCCCAATTTTTCCAACAATACTTGCTCAAACGATTCCAGTTCACCAGTCCTGTGAGTGATGATATGCACCGTACCTCGCAAATCACTCAATGAAACTGCTGAATATCGTCGGTACTTTGCAAGTCTTTGTACATGGTCACAGGTTAAAGAAAATAGTCGATTCAAACGAACTGTTCTGCTGCCTGATTTCGAAGAGTGAATCGCATCAATCGCCATTTGCCATGTTTCCGCTTTGTATTCCACATCAACCGCTTCCTTCGGGAACCACGTGCAAGTAGAATCAGTTACCAGCAGCCAATTTAGGGACAACATGTGATTTTTTTTAACAGCAGTTAATTTAGTCAATGTGGGCTATTTGTTTAGAGCTAACCAGCCTATCACCAAATTACTCTTCAAAACTCAAGGAGATTTGAGTAAAGGCTAAGCGCTGGATCATTTTTCATTGTACGCCTCAAGTCCACTGCTGAGTCCGCACAGACCGAACTAAACTACCAGGAGATTTGTTTTTCGCAGAACATACCCGGTGCTCGAACATCTGTTGAAGTCAACGACGGAGAGATGGATAAAGTGACAGTTAAATCCGTATGCGTTTGATCTTATCAGATAAGTGCTAGAAATTCGTCAGCTACATTATAGCGATGATGTTATAATTGCTGGGCAAACTTGGGGAAAAACAGCACTTTCATGGATTCGTTGAGGCACCAGTAACCCAGGAGTAAATTTATACGTAATGGATGGGTTCGTACTTCAAGGAAACTGGGAATGCTATAGTTCAAGACTGGCAGGAGTTTGACATGTGAAGAGTGTAACTATCTTCAGTTAACTTTATATATCTGATCTCATGTATCCGGAGTTTGTAACACCAACGAATGAGGGTCTGATACACCTGTAAAAGCTATACTTCTATCGTACGGATTAAGTGTAGTTCACATCGATAAAGTGTAAACTGTGATCATCCCACCGTCATAATTCTACTGAGATTTGTGATGGAAAAAACATTTCTATTCTACGATTACTTCATGGAAAGCCGACTAAGATCGTGTGAACCCAAATGATATATCAACTTTTAAGACTGTTGCGCTGTTACGTCTGCGTGCTCATGAAACGAGTGACTATCTGAAGGGTGCGCAACTATATAACGGGAAACGTCTATTCTGAAAAGTCAGTATTACAGGCATTTTAGCGGAAAATCTATGAAAGAAACATTGCTTGGGGTAGTTAGTTTACAACTTTATCAGCATGCCCGAAATGCACATGGAGACTGTCATTCATGCCACAACTCGTGATGCTTCACCTGAGAAAATTAGTCACATGACTGAAGTGGATTTGAAGAGAGCCATTTTAGAAAATGGTTAACGTACTCCGAATTGCCTCGAGGACTACAAACGAAATTTAATAAAACAATTGCTTGATTTTGTTGAATTCGAGTGACATGTTTGGATAAATAAACCGTGGGGTCATTTGCCGCCTGGATCGGGAACTACCTCAGTCAGAATAAGTCCGCTAACGTTGGAATGGAGAATGTCATTCTTTGATTAGTGCACCTATGGGTGTATAGACCACCTCTAAATGTGTATTAGTTACGTATAAGGTTACAGTAACCGTCAACTCGGCAGCATAGTTTTCCGCCTTCTTGGTCATCGACAAGGCGAGAAAACCAAGCAATTCCTGACAAGCAGGAAAGATACCAGGCCGGTTGCACTATGTGGTTGCCAAATTCATAGGGACAACCGATGTCGAATATGTGAGCCACATACAATGAGTTGAAAGGTTTGGCCAAACGGTTGGGAGAGGGATATCATCACGCAGACCGTGTCAACTATTATGCTCGGGCTTGTTAAGTGTATTGAGTTGTAACGTACCTCATTAAACCATCAGTGTCTTAAGATTCGTAGTTGCGTCATCTTTAATGTTCGGGTGATTTTGACAAGGTCGAGCAGACCGTGATCCGAACTTTTTGAAATGGCTGGACTGATGGTGTATGTGACTCACTCACTCCCTGGATAACAGAAAGGCAATTTGTTCAAACGGTGCCACAAAAAAGACATACGACTCGCTTTGTCTATAAGGGCGAAGAAATCACCAGGGCTGTGGACCATATACAAAAGCATTCGAGGTTGATCTTGCTCTCAGCTTAAGCCAAACTCACTTACCTAAACAGGCAATGTGATTGAAGCATTAAAGTTTGATTAACTCTCGATTCTGTTTTCACATTCATCACAGATTAAAATAAATTCATCAACATTAATTTCTCCCTTGGGGACACGTAAGACAGTAGCAATCAAGGTTTTTAAAATAGAATTGGATTATATGCCTTGAGAAAAACTCTTTTATTTGGTTGTGAGCGAAAAAATCCTGCAGGTCAGACGCTAATTTCGGGGACCATTCTAACATTGGCAAACAGTGGGGCTGATCTTAACACCCTGGGACCTTGTTTCGATTCTGATCGGGAGCTGTAGGTGGGAGGTTGTTGCTAAATGTTTGACATTGATGTTGGGTTTGTGTGACAAATAGTCCTGCTCATGGACAAAGCAAACGAAACATTCAGTGGCCGTTTCTAATGAGTGCATAGTGGGGAAACGAGATGTACAATTCAACACAAAACCTACGTGACTGATCGGGGGCCGCTGAAATGTAATACATTGTTTTTTTTATAAATAACAGCGCATCGACTGCCAAACTCCATGATTTCAGGCCCATCGTAATTAGAGTCATTTGTTTGGCCCGCAAATGTGCCCTATAACTCGCTGGAAAGGTTAAATGCAGAGTTAGTTCCCTAAAACCAAAGAGATTATGTTAATTACGTGAGGTAATTGGTTTTTCCGATTCCTCAGGCTAATTCATTACCCCTCCGGCGGCTGCTCAAATTTCAAGACTGAACTGATCTATTTTATACATCGATTTGTTCACATTCTTTTCTGGGATTGTTGTTGAAAATTTGTCCCGCTTTGAACTGATCGATATTATTCCCGTTTAATTTTTTCGGTAGCATACTGCCCTTTCTGTTCTATCCTATGTTGCTCATTTCCAAGCTTTCAAACTAGCCGTAAGACTCCTGAATTCTGCTCACGAGTTACTGTTAGTTTCTTGTAGAAACACGGTCTACCCGTCTATACTGTCTGCCAACAACCAATTCAATATATTATTCACTGCCCGATTGTGACTAATGAACAAACGCAGGTGAAGTTCGTAGAATTCGGTTTCGCCGCAATTATTACTGATCGTCCGTTGGTGAATTAGACTACACGTTACCTGTCAGATAGGACACCTAGATCGTGCGTTTTGACTAATTAACCAATTGCTTGCTTTGAGATCACGGCCTCAGCACATGATAGTACAGATATCTTCCGCAGGTGCTTCTTGCACTGCGTGATGTACTTCGACACGGCATATCATGGTCCCTTAGTTGCGCCCATGTGAGCTTGGTGTGCGAATTCGCCGTGGTAATGAAGCTGTTATTTTTATTGCCATTTTCTTGCAAATATGAAACGCGCTAAACAAGCTGCCTTGACGGATTTATGTGTAGCTTCAAACTGTCGTGTGCAGGTCATTCCGAGCCGCTGTAGGCCCCCAGCTGATAAGCCCCAACAGAGTCAGCATCTGACACTGGCTTATGAGTTATTCGCACACCAGTCGTGACCAACCACCAGGCGATGACCGTGCATTGAAAATTCCATGGACAA
>NW_008752059.1:163422-165669 GCF_000715545.1 Opisthorchis viverrini | reverse complement strand
CAGTCATGATTTGGTGCGTCTTTATCTGGACAGTAAGCCACGAATGTTCGTTAAATAAAATGGTAAAAAATTTTAAAAAATTTGGAGCCCACACTTCAGGATTCGCGGTTGATGGTTTGATGCATGGGTCATGCGGTTATTAAAGCGGAGCTTGTTAAACTTAGAATACGCTCAAAGTCATGTGCGCACCAGCATGCAGTACGGTTTGCATTCTTTGGTAGGTAAAGCTGGAATGGTTCAACCAGTTAAAACTAGTGAGAGGAATACCATTTAATGCACTGATCAATTTGATCGATTTGTAACCCAGGGATGGGGCGAATGCACAAATGAACGAAAGGTTTGCATAACACCTAAAAATATCTTCATTTAGGATGTTGAATTTCATACTCGCCGCATATGATCAGTGCTACTCTTTGCAAAATGTCCGTGCATTTAGTCGCTCACATCTGATAAGTTATTTACAGATGAAATTCTGCTCAGCATGTTGATATGTACGAATCAAGTGCCGCGCAACCAGATATTATTCAATCCAAATCATGTTCACCGACAAGCGGTCTCCAGAGATAAGCTATGCCAAGGCAGATGGACCACTGATAGTTGATGCAGACCCAAGATGCGAGACCCAAGGCCACTCAGTAAATGCACTGATAGGGGCAAATCGTTTTTCATAAACATACGAGACTAGACAGTTAATCATGAGTTGTTGGTACTAAGATTTCTTTAGTAAGCATACGCTGGATCTGTGAGGTTTTCCAGTCATTTGTTGCTGAGGAGTGGGCGACCTTGTGCCTTCCCACTATCCGGACGATAATAACTAGTCGGTGACCACTAGTTGTCAATGGAAATCCGCTGTGTATTACAAATTAGAAAAAGAGGTATTCATAGGTTCCATGGCTTCTATTACGTGGCATGTGTCACAAAGCAGAAAATTTCGGAAATATTCACACTACTCACTCAATGGTGCAACCTCTATCCAGTCTTTAATAGAAGAGGAATGCACACGGATCGATGACTTCATTGAGCAATGACAATGATCAGTATGAAAAACAGGATGCACACACGAAATGTCTTTGGATCTGGCACTGAAGAAATTTGTTAGCAACCAGGTAAAGGGTTTGTAGCCGGTCTACATTTTCAACGCGCGGTGTTAGATTAACTTTGTAGTATTTTTCCTCAGTGACATATAGCAAAGGATTGCAAATTAGCGCCAAACGATGCGCCCAAAATTCACTCAGAATGAAATCGAGCACAAAACGAACAGCAGCGTACCGACCAAAAAAGGCTTTTGGGCAATCATTCTGTATTTGTTACACACATTCTACTTAGCCTGGACTGACACAACTCCCTGTCAAGGCAGATCCAGTACAAACAACTAGATGGAGCCAGCATCGATGTTGCGGTGACACACAGGAGAAGCGGAATATCTGACTTCGCCGTAAGTGTGATTCCAACAGAATCTCAGTTGACTGACTATATAACCTGTATTATATTTCTAACACTGGAGAATATGCAACAGCAAAAATGTCCTCGGTTTTGTGCACAAGTTATTGCTCATTGTGTGCGTGATGTCTTTATTTAACTCACCGGAAAATGTGAACAATATTGCACGAAAGACGTAGGCGGAAGCAAAGAACTTACAAGCCACTTGAGCTGAAAACCAAATTTGGTAGAAATGGGAAGACTTGGCCATAATATTCGTGTCATGAATTTGGCGATCACTGACATTATTGTGGCTAAATGCACAGCTCTGTCGTACAGTTAAGCAGTTTCCGGTGGACTGCAGTTGAACGGGAAATCTTCAATCAAAGGAAATACTTAGCTCAGCGTGATACAGCCGTATTCGACTATCTGATAAAGTCGGAAGACTGATGCTTTCGAAATGGAATTCATGTATTTTGGGTAGAACCGATGCCTGATTTTGGCAAATATTTGAATGCCTATGCTTCTCGATTTCCTTTGTATCGAAACTGGAAGTCTGTGCTCCATATTGTTTTGCAGCTTAGAAACTCTAATCTGTCCCAGCAGCATTTAACTACCTCATCAAGGTTGCGAATTACCACGGGAGATGTGGTATAGTACCATAAAAAGCCCACGCCCATCTTCGTCACCTGACATAAAGTATTGCTCAAGTAGATTCACATCGATGAGTACTGTGGGAGTTATTGGATAATTTGGAAGTGATTGTTTGGTTATGTTTGGTCAACGATGAATCCTGAAACTATATTAACCAAAAACAATATAGCCCCA
>NW_008752059.1:146881-162100 GCF_000715545.1 Opisthorchis viverrini | reverse complement strand
ACGAAATCGCAAAGGTTGTCCGCACAAACGATTTGCCCAGAAACATCTTATGTGGTCACCCTCATCTACTTCGTTGGAGTAATTTAGCAGTAGGAATTAATTATGACTAGCCGTGATTCAGGTGACACTGGTTAACTCACATGTAGTAGATTCATTGCTGTAAGAACAAAGGATTGCTGGCTAAAGCCTCATTCTCAGATCTCGCGTTTAGTTGCTATTTTCATTGCATGAATAGAAATTTATGACAGCCAATCAGTCAGATGGGTACATTTTTGGTTTTGAATGTATGACTAAGAATCATGTGTCAGCAAAGTCTTGGGCCCGGGTAATCTTGATGTTGGTTGGCGTACCAGAGACAGAGTCAACTGTGAGTGAGAAACACTAGTCCATCTCTGACTGTCTGTCTGAAAAGAGCTGAAATATAATGCAACAAAGGAGGTATGTCTTGATTCATGTTCAGCACCAGAATACACTGAAGACGTTTGTGACCAAAATATGGGGTGCAGAAATCACGTGAGGATAATCGAAGAAATCGAGCGCACTTACAAATTTGGGCTAAGCTCATCAGAGCCCTTGAAACAATAACTTCTGACACTATCTCGTTATTTATATATCCGGCAGCCCCAATTATGTTTCAGTACAAAGAATGTGTTTCTACTGTAAGCTATTTGCCTTGAATTTAACTGTGCCCAGTTGCCGACGGACAATAGGTTGACCGTCATCACATTTGGTGCCCTGGGCTCTTGGTGTGTGACATGCGACATACGATTCGTTGCCTCGATGGATGGGTCGTGGTGGCTGTCGTTGCCACGAAAGAAACTTAGACCGCAGACTGATATGCCACTCAAATGTGGCTGGGCGAAGTCTACTAAGCTATTGTCGGCTGAACTCGGTGGCCATGAGTGCGCTGGAGATTCTCCGCCTGCAGGGCTAGCCGCAGTCTCTAAGGTTTTGTCAATCTGACCCAGAACATGCAGGCTAACGAAATGCTAAATGCAACCGCTACTTTCCAGTGACCAAGGCGCCGAATCTGCTGTTGGAACTTATAAGCTACTCATTCAGGTGCATTTTCGACAAAAACGTATCGCTCCCGTTTGCGTACAGCTGTACAAATTCGTCAATAAGTTCACGGGCCAGGAATCATGGTAGTTTTCTCTGTCGCAATCGGATAAAGATTTTGCTTTTGCTTTCAACAGATATTTTTAGTTTTATTTTTATAGTTTTATAATAATGATAATTTTGTAATTTATACAATATTATATATTACTTTGAGCGTTTGAAACACTAGACGTGTTCATCACTTACCGTACTGTGTCATAAAGAGTCAGTGTTGTTTATCCGATATGTGTAGAGAGGAACACGATGACATCTTTTTGAAAAATATAGACAATACTTGTGATAACAGGTTTAAATCTGTGACTTCTTTCCACCAGTACGTATAGATTTTTTGCACCGGTGCCCATGAAAGACTTAGTACTGGGTAACCTAAATATCGTAAATATATGTTGGGTGTAACTAAACTGCTTACCTTTTGTCCAGCGCTGCCGAACTGCAGGAAAACAATAAAGTGGAGATTACACGCGCAGGGTTACTGAGATAAACAGTTTGATTATCATCTTATTATCATCTTATTACCATCACCGCACTGGTGATGGTAACAAGACCACATCTGCACACCCAGGTGAGTGATAACGGAAGAGTATAGGAATTACACCGAAGAATACCAATGCGCCGTCGATCACACAGAATCCAACCGAGTCTACCTTGGGGCCACAAGTTAAGGGTTTACGCATTCTGTTTGCATGAAGTGCGTCTATATGATGTCCCTCAAGCTTTGCTGATCCACTAGTCCGCATGCAATGAGTAATCGTTCGACTCCGAAAGAGCAGCAGCAGCGTTGCTGGAACGTTCGACTGCACAGGTTTAACAGGTGTCATGAGATGATCGAGGACGGGCAAAATGTAACATGTCTGAGAATATACAATTTATTGTGCTAAATACCACAATGGTAGCTCACGAAAAAGCAAACAGGTTACTCTCGAGAAAATAATTTACACTGACTTACGATCTCTTATATAGTTTCCCCAGGCTTTGGAATTCAAAGTAGTTTAATGGTTACACGGAGACATGTTTTCAGAAATACTTTGTGAGTGAAGTCAAGCTGCGAGCTGCTCATATCCCATAATATCAAAGATTCCAAGTGAGTTATTGTTGTAGCACTCAGAACAATAGCTGAAGTGACCAGAAAACGGATCCAACCAGAAATCAACCACGGTACATTAAAAACGTTTGTACTTGCATGGTGAAAGTCTGGTGTAAATACACGGCGATAACAAGCTTCAATGCAGGAAAGAATTTGCTTAAAAACGCACTTCTGACAGACTAGAGATATTCCGCCTATATTATGATTCGTTACGTAAATTCCAGAGTCGGGAGATGCAGAGAGAAAACACACCCTCAAGTCATACTTCCGTTCATGAGGATCATTTTTCAATCGCCAGCCGTCATTCGTTTGTCACGAAATGACTGAATTTGAGTGCATTGAAATTGTTGGGTTGCAACTTTTGGATGCGAACTAAACTGCACCGGTTGATGCATCTATGGTGACATAAATCTTGGTTTTGTATGGATTTGAACTTCATTTTTTGCAAAGGGTACATTATTCGAAACCCGCGACTTCAGTGACTGTTTGGATGGGTTACATGCACTTAAGTCATTGAGTTTAGGGATAAAACGCTTGAAGACGTTTTGTGCTCATCGACAAATTAGGCTACTCTTTGGAAAATTCACTTTTATATCCAAAGAGACTGCCAATGTCCTAACACATCTGACGCCCATTCGAGTGCCAAGTGGATGCCAACATGTATTCATGGATTTTGATAATACTGCACTAAACTTACTTCGCTTTTCCTCTGGATCTAAAACATGTTGATTTTTATATAACTTACGACTCGGCAGTCTGGTTAACAACGTGTTCGGTGGAATAAAACGCGCCACTTCGTTTTGATGACCGCGACCGACATCCTTAGGATTGAGCTTTCCCACATGGAACATCGCATAAGATTGACAGTTTACGTTGGCTCATTCGAATAACTGCCTCAGAAGCCCCAACCACGATCACGAATTACAAATCGTACAAATCCATTTATATTCATCAGTTCATATGTGCAAACTGAAACGTGCCTTTCACAAAGCGCTGCTTGGAAATACGGGCTATGCGTTTTCCAGTCAGGTGTAATCGGTGCATGGTAACGGGTGTCCCTCACCCAATGATCTAGAGTGCTTGCAGATCTCTGATTTTGCCCAGATAATTACTGACTATCTTGCAACAGCCGTCTTGTGGGTCTTCGGCCCAGCGAGTTTCAAAATCTGGATCCAATCCAGTTGATATTTAAAACAAGCAAATATGTACTATATTGCAGTCAGCCATTTTTTTGTTCTTGGTTTCAACCCATTATCCCCTGAGGAAATCCATTCGATCGGAATATAGGTGCTCGGAAATTGTATTTTTTATAGATAAATCACTTTCCATTCAAGTATCGCCGCTCATATTCTCCCAGACACCGAAAAGATGTAGTCTCTTGTTCGACTGAAGGAGCAGCAAATTCCGTCTTTCTCTACGGGTGATAACCACGTAAGTGATGCATCGTTGGGCACTCGCTGACATCTTAGCAACAAAAAGTATTACAGAGCACTTGAAATCACAAGCACCCGTTTTTGTCTAACATGAAAAAAATCGCATCTCGTATGTGCAATCCCAGCCACAGTTGAGAACACACCATCTGCGCGGAATAATTATTGAACTAGCTCAGCACGGTGAGGCTTACCAGTTCTGTCGCAAAAAGGTGATTTCATGAAACATAATCCGGTAGAGGAATCACTCTTTTGAGTCAATTGACATCAGCAAAACGATGTCTTTCCACATAAGACACAAGCGTCTGGTTCAATCTCGAGTGAATTCTTGTTAAGTTTGCCTAACTTTTCTAAATCAAATCATTCTCACTGAAGTTGCACTGCGTGACCTGGAAGGAACCTCACACAAACCAAAGCATAGCCAGACACACCGGAATTGCCTATGTCCGGGGACGATAACCGACGATGCTGATATTTCGGCTGCAGAGTACCAAGTTTGGAAATAAACATTCTAGAAAACTGAGGTCGCAAAACACCATATGGAGAAGGCTGTGGAATTTATAAGCAACGTACTCATTGCCCGATCGAACACATCTGTAACAACACGAAGTTTGTCAGTTTTTTGGAGTGCTATTTTCTTTAACAAAAACGTCTATTAAACGCGCGATTGAATAATTTACATGCAGCTATTTCAAGCAACGACCTACTATTGAAAATTCTTGCTTCAACTGTTCCCAGGGTAAACGAAAAAGGAAGAAAATTGAACTCGTTGAACTCGGATATGTAGAAATGAGCGTTTGTGTTCGAGTTACTTAGATACTTGGTTTCTATCACGCGAAACCCAACGGAGTGCAGATTATCAAACACTTTATTCCCAGGATTCGGCTTACTTTCTACAAAGCGCTGTGTCGCTGCATAAAACAAAGCTTTGTGATGAAGAGGTTTCCAACATTTTCAAATGTCAACTCGTCAAACAACTGAACAATCGGATTCTGTTCGATCAAATTCGTGGTGGCAAAGAATGAGTGCCTTACCTGCAATCACTTCCGGTCGCAGGCCTGAATGAAGGAATCATTCCGTCAAAATCTGTTCGCCGTGGGGCAGTTCAGTAGTTATATTTAAAAATGGGCGAGGCGTTGAGGTAATTACTAGTATCCTCATTTGTTCAAACTGCCTTGTATGCAATTGCAAAATCGAGGAGCATTCGCACAAGTCCAATCCACGTGCAAACTCGTTCACCTTTGAGATTCCTATATTCCTAACTCAGCACCATCATCGACGGCATGACATCATTGTTCGAAACCACGATTTATTTGAAAGCCTTATTGTAACGAAAGGAGTAAAGTTGGACGTGGAGGTGACTCGGTGATAGCTTACCACAATCAATTCGAGGTGTCTATACCTCCATACATTCATTCCGGCGATCTGGATAGAAACTGACAACAAGAACGCCTCTCTATCCCACATTAGGTCGGCTGAAAATTAACCGGACCAAGTTGCCTTGGTGATGGTTAGCAAACTTTTGGCGGTGTAAAGTGGATAGTACATGTCGCAATGTCAGGCTGTTTACTGCAGTTTAGCAAGCAAACCGAATTATTGCAATCAGGACCACACAAACAATGAACGTACAAGAACTTCACATTTGGGACGTATAGGTTTACCTAACCATCCATGTGCTCATTCACTCAACTAGAAACAACTAAACGTTTGGATCTACAGGCATGAAAGTTGAGGCCGACGTCATCACACCGGAGACACTCTCTATCCACTTTAGATGAATTGCGAAACGCGATTCTATTCACTCACCATTACTTTGTAAGTCACCTGCGTACAGTGGACATGTTTGCAAACAGTTAAAGCGTGATCAGATTGCAAGAATGAATATAGCGTCAGTTATAGCAAGTTAGATCGTCTTCATCAGTTACAACCTCCAATTTTATGGTTTATTCTCCGTCAACTGGCCGAACGCAGTGCTAGTTCAGGATGTGCAAATCCTTGCAACGCACGCAGAAAAGTGTCTTTGCAAAACAAAATCCATCAAATAATCCCATTCACATTTATAAAGAACGAGATGGGAAACCGAGGGAAAATTGAAGATTTTGACCTACAGATTTGACGCGCAGAAAAGTGTCTTAAAAATGCAAAATCCATCAAATAATCCCATTCACATTTATAAAGAACGAGATGGGAAACCGAGGGAAAATTGAAGATTTTGACCTACCTTAAAGATTTGACGTTCAAAATAATACATATCGACTGAACATCAGTCAAAGCGGGCGCTTATTCACAATCCGACACAAGTTAATGTCCTCCGAATATTGGGAGATGCCTTTATTCATTAGGTTGGCTTTCCTGTTGGACCTAGCCCTTGTGGATTCCGAAAAATAAAGCGAAATCTGGTTGCACCAGGCCGAAGCCGAAGCAAATGCGGAAAACCTGATCAAACATCTGCCGGAGTGAAAAATCAATCAACACAATATGAAGGCGAACGTCATGATTACGGGTTTTCGCTCTGGGAATCACCAGCTCTTTCTTTGTCTACAGTTGCACTGATCGACCTGGCAAATCAATTCGAAGGCAAACTAGTTGTTCCGACATCGCGAGCTACAGTAAGCAGGAGCTGCTTATGTGAAATGCGTACTAAAAGAGTGACAGATGGCCAGTAGTGCTCATCAGAAAGCATCCGAGCTGATGGCAAAATGCGAGGTATTGTTGATTGAACGGTCACATATATAGGAATAGGACCTCCAGAATTTTCTCCGATTTTTACTGACCCGGAAAGAGACGCTAGTCACCCGTTCAGGTTGGTTCATCACAGCTCTTGTTCAACCCTGTTGTGAGCGTAAAGATGCAGGAATGACAAAGCAATATCCTAATCTGCTAAAGCTGAGATATTTGCCGTAATCTGTCTGCTGTCTAGTGGGAAAACGTCTGAACAAGTACAAGTTCCGTTGAAACAGATGAAAAATGCTTTAGGCGGTGCTACGTGTTTCTACTGAAACCACTAACGTTAGCAGCCTAGGTAGATGTATTTCAATTCATAAGCAGCCACGGTATCTTTCGGCTAAGTGTTCAACGAGGCAAAAGTACAAAATCAGATAAAGTGCTTGGTTTTACTGCACTGAGTCATGGAAATTCTTCTTCTCACCTCCAAACTGCCAAGCGACATCCTTATGGAGCCACATATCTTCGAATGATCGAGAACATTCAGGATAAAAATCAAACGTAAACCTAAATGATTGCAAACCAACGGCATAGAATTCCACTTTACCTACTTTCCTAGAGAGACCCTACTCTACTCTGATCTACCCATTTTAGGGAGTCTTCAGATCGCTGCTTCCCGGCCACAAGATGAGATGCACTGGTAAATACGGCAAACCTTCTTCCTCGAATGCTGCGAGACAGTAACACGCACTGGCGCGCGAGTTTTTCTCTGACTTTCTAGTTTCATCAAATTAATTTCAATCTCTTAACCATTTCGATGACTCATAACAACAATATTGCCCCTTTTAGAGTGAGTACCGTTTCCCGTACAGAGTGCTGTGACTGTATATCTGTACTAAGTGTTCTCGGTTCAAATTCATGTCTACATAAAAATACGCATACATTTTGGTTGTGCTTCTTGGTGGTTAATATCTTAGAAAACCTCAGTCCCAAAAATTCCTCAAAATTTACCAGTACAATTTTTTCTGAATTATCTTCTCAAATTTACGTGGGAATGTTCCTGATTAACGAGCGGATGTCCCTTTTATCACGGAATTGTCTGCTTCAGAGGCAACATGCCTTTCCTATCCATGTTACTGCAGATCTTCAGCGTGGTGGGAGCGGATTACGTTGTTATGCGCCGTTATGACAGAATTTGTCAGCCTACGACAATAAATAAATTAACTCCTCCTTGAAACGCTGAGAGACCAACGTGTTAAAACCTCAGTCGCTCGTCTCCACACCATGTTTAAAAGCCTCTCAGTCCACGTACGTTGATAAATAAAACTTTTCTCCAAAATCACCCTTGAATTAGCCATTTCGCCCTTCGAAATTCACTGCCCTCGAATATAAAAGATACTCCTATCTTACTAGATCAGACTCAGAGCATTGTCTATGTGTACTTTGGAGTGATCGTAAAATGCGCTCAGCTGGTCACACTTGTACCGAGTTTGAACAAAACAGGAAACCGTTTAGGGAAGTGATGAGTTGAAATTGAAACCCGAAATTTGTCGGTGACCTCAGCTGACGAAAACGTCCATAAGGACGTGGATGTAAAATTCCTCAATAGGTGAAAACACGGAGTAACACGGTCATAGAGCGACCATCAAAGATCCGTAGTCTCCACAGTTTATAGCTTAAGACGGTGCAGTTCGGGGTGACTAGCCACGTGTTTGGTCATCGATCGCGTTTCCTCCAGCGGAAACGCAAAGCCGCAGTTTGCACGCAACATCATTTTTGAAACTGCGCAAACCCTATTCTATTGAACACCGGTGGCCCGAGAGCGGCGGTGCCGAAAGCCAATAGCTAAATCAAGCCTTGTAAATTCTCAGGAACTGAGTCACAGCCTATTCACCCAGGTGATAAAATTTCCCACGTCATTTGGTGCTGTCAGGTAGCCTGTACACAGGTTAGTTGCTTCTCATTTGGTCATGGAATCCTGTTGTGAAAATTGGGCAAAAATACACAAACGTTTATAAATTATACGCACAGCAACACTCAAGTCGTGGCCATAAACTGGTTGGCCTGTAAAGTTGTAGTCTGAACGATTTCAAAACAGCAATTCTCCACAATGAGGGCTGGTTTGATGCACTGAAATCATTGACCCTTCATCGAGTAATCATACTGTTTCTAGCTCAGACATGTAGTTTGTAAGGGTTTCTATGAAAGAGACTATCACCGAGTCAATATAGAACCGCATTAAAGGAAATTCAACAATCGCAGCATGGTGCCGCTTACTTACCTGAACTGAACTCGGTTTCGAATTCTACATATGAACATTGAAATTGTATAAGATATGCACGTGATAGCATTCCACACTTTATAGTCGAACAACGACGTGTATACATTGTGAACTGAATAGATTTTGTTGTGCGTGGTCCCTGGCTATTCTGCCCATATTCCCTCCGTTTGAAAGCTCTCAGTTTAGATGCTCGCAACAGTGATTCACAGATATTAAAATATGCGTAATGTTCGTCATTCTTAGGGCGGAATTGAGGCACCCACCAGGTGAGATGTGTGTTCAGTCAAGGTAATCACCTTCACCAGTTTCCATGCGCTCCGAAATAAGCTGGACCAACCGTTGAACTGGTCATAAAGATGGTTGTGCCTGTGATAACACCATCCAACAAGATAATGACAGACCATGATGTGAAGAAGAAAGCCCATCGCCGACAGTTTGGAACTATTCGACAGGCAGGCAAATCTATCAAATGCACCTTATTTTCAAAAAATCAATATTCTCACTACTTTCCTTGAACTTTCGTAGATATTCGCCACGCCATTGTAAACGAACGCTGAAACGCAGTTCCACAGGTTCCGTGACAAACCCCATGGGCTGAACCTTCCGTTAGGCGCATGGCGGAGTTTCGAAAGAGCACATAGTACTCACATGCCTTATTAGTGTTATCCGCCGTTAGGATAATGGCAGGCACTTACGAACCAAACTGTTCCTGTCGGGTTCCATCAAGCCTAACTTCTTTCGAGGCTTGTGAATCGCACCTAATTCATACAGTACATAATCCTAAAGCGAGCTGAATGGCCATAGGTGCACCATTGGCTGGATGTGGCAGCTGGTTAAATCTGGGATTACGATCGCTGAGGTGCATAGATATTAAGGGTCAGAGTGACTGAGCAAAAGCGTATTTTGTTGCAAATTGTACACCCGAGCAAGAGCCGCGAGCACCAGTAAAAATGAACTGACCGTTTTTGATGAGCTCAAAATTTATGTAGGCCGAAAATCGGGGATCAGAGGGGAATGCGACTAAAGATGAAAGTGAAACAAACTAAAATTAGGATTTTCAGTCGCAAATATTTTGTAGACTTTTCACGATTCATTCACTTTTCTCCTGAGCTGCATCAATCTGTATCACTGATATGAAGTTGTCAAGAAAATTTGCCCGTGAACCGAACGTTTGGATGACATACCCATTAAGATAACTCAAGTCATGTGCTACGTCGGGTTATCTCTGCCACGCAAAACCAAATGGGCTGCCCGTCAGCATTGAAAAGCGCCTCGTAAATCGGCGTTCTCGAAAACGGAGAGCGCCTCAGCGATCGAGCATGGTACCTCCCCGGGTGATGAAACCCACCGTCAAATATGACCGCGTAGCTTATGCGGATAACCTGGGGGGGACAACTAGGCAATCAGTCAGTTGCTCATTTGGACTGATGGCTGGCAGAAAAAGACAATTGCGTGATTCGAGCCCACGCGGACACTCCAGATGGAGCAGCAGGCAGTAACCGATGGCAGTATGGGGTGCGTGAGTGGTCTTTCGGTGTGCACTTCCGACTTTCGCGAGGGCAAAAGAACAATCTGTGATCAATGCACATCAATGGTCAATTATCGTTGTTATTGACGTTCAATCAAATGAGCCCGAGCAACGCTCTGCCTGACGGGTGGCGCACGCATGTCATTGGGCACCACAAAGACCTTCTGCGCCTTCCGCCCGTATTCAAACCATTCAGTCATTTGTCTCTTAGTCTAGTCGTAACAAATAGCTGTGTATTTCTTCAGTCACATTTTATCAACATCGATGACATGAAAATTTCAGAGGGATGAATTTAAAATTGTGCATTTCAAGAACAGTTTCGATAGTATCTGATTTCATGAACGCATTAAATATTCAACTTACCTTGCGCTGATCCACCGCCTTAGAAATGGAAATAAAGTGGGCTCCGTGTGTAAGCGAGGACATGCCACACAGTGTACTTCGTCTTTCGGTTTAACGAACCGGTTCAGCGTTTCTAATAACGACGCCTTGCAGGGTACATTTATCGGTCGAGCCAGCGAACTAATTAGTGCAATGTGTTTTCGTGTGATTATGACATCACGGGAGTTCGTTACCAACACTGGGATGGTCTGGACTTCCCACTATCCCGTCTACTAGTTGTTGCTTTGTACGTCCACGTTTTGGTTGTCTGCTCACTGATTTATTTGCCTTAGATGGAAATGAACACATATATGAAGCCGATGTTCACCTTAAAGCACAACGATGTGGTATTTCAAACAAGCGCAGAGGATGAGCATACATGTACGATTTTCCAAAAACTGCATCCAGTAATCGTAGACAAGAAGAATGTCTGAGTCAACCGAAGTTTGTGAATCAATAGAACGTGATTCGATATACTAACAGGTTGTAAGTTGACATCAAGTCAACTACTTGCAAGCAACTACGTACTGGTAAAATTTCTCGAGTATTTCGCCTAAACTGTCGACAGAACGCACTCAAGTTTACGATGTTGAACAAACGAGGTTATCCTCACTTCTGCTGACGACATCCAGCTGAACTGTTCCAAGTCCCATAGAAAGCCATTCTGTAGGCTAATGTTCATTGAAACGACTGGTACCAAAACACTTAATGTTAATCTGGTTGATGTCATTGATTTGGGTGACGGAGGAAAGACGATGGTCTCTAGTATCAATCGCAAGAAACGGATTGATCAGCCCACATGCCTGTCTGATCAAAATTGTTTAGGCAGTCTGTCCTAATCGAATTCACCTGATTGTGGGACAAATTCCACGTATGATATTTAGCGACTGGGAATGCATAGGATACACATCCAATCAAGTGCATCATTTTCAGTGTGCCGCCGAAGAATCAGTGAATGCCCAAAGGAACACGGAATGCTTCGCCTCTTTATTCGTCATCCCAAGGGTCTTCAAAGATGGATACCTAAGAATGTGGAAGCAGTTAGTTGTGAGGCTAGCTTCGTCCGTTTGCCTGCTGCTCACCTGTATGCGGTAGGTACTTTGAAACATAAATGGCCAGTGGCTTAATGGTGAAGCAATCATCGCCGACGGTGTCGATGCTGAGTGTGAGGATAGCAAGGCCAACTAGAGGCGATGCTCCCGTGAAACAATCAGCGATGTCATTCGCACTTCCATGCTTATCTGACGCCGAGACATTTCGTACCCAGTTGGAGGGGTACACTCGTTTACAAGTTGGCCTGAAGTTATGGTGACATTTGAATGGTTTCATCGTTTAAAACATTGAACCGATGTTGGCGCGCTGTAACAAGCTTGCCAAATCCGTCCAACAGAAGAAAGTAAACAAAACAGGGTGGTGATGAAGACATTTTGGGGACGATAAGGTATCCGGTTGTGCACAACTTACCCTCACGTACGTAGGCTTCCGCTGAAGTGATGACGAATTATTTCATTCAATTAGAGCAAAATCGTGAGCAACGTAGAGCACAGTAGCTTGCGATTACCTGTGAATTCGGCTGAAATTGTTGACTAACCATCTGTGAAAAATCTCGCCAAATCTGGAACAAAAGTATTTTATGCAGAGTGCAATGAAGTATTGTATGATCTTGTATGATATACCATGGAATAATACACTATGGTGCGTTGCAACGTGACAGCTTCTTGATCAACACGATATATTACAGTGTAGTATGATATTTCATGAGGCTAGACAGAGAAATGTCAAGGCAAACCGGTAGTTAGAATGACGAAATGAGTACTGAGAAATGTCTTGTGTTGCTAAAACTTTGAGACCTAACACAGTGTCTTTGGTCTTAAACAAACACATCAAGATACACGGCTCACCAAACCTGCTGTTCGTGCCGCGTTTCGGTGTGACTCTGATTGAAACCAGATGACCAAGTGGCTTCAAACCGTAGTCATTCGCTTGGCAAATAAGCTGGATCCATGATGACTGAATATGCACACGTATACCCGTGACGCAATGTGTTCAATAAAATAGGAATTCACAGTGTCATCATCGACCGCTGTTGAGGACTCAGGCGTACGCCCGGACTACTGCGTGGATTTAGTCAGACGGAGGCACCCCATGCCTACGGTGATCCAACGCGAAATGTTTCTTTGAGCAAAGCCGGTAGACGCCCGAAGATTTTGATGAAAATGATGGGGTTTGCAAAAGAATATTTCCGCTTTTCTAGTTTATCCAGATATATTTCAAAGCCGTGTACCGCCGCAAGAACAATTTATGTGACACGGTCATATGTTCGACTTCCGTAGATCCTCCATCATTCAACCAGTTCATCTTAACAGAAGTATCGGACTTACACTAAGTTAATTCAACGAAACTATAAAGCCATTATTCAGTAAGTTGTACGCTCTGATCTCTAGATTTGGTTTATAAACTCTGGCACAACAGTTCCTTACCAAAGCGTTGTGAAGTTATCTCAAGACGGACAAATCGCCGTGCACAGATGTGTCCAACTTACGGTCGTTGAGTTCTACAAATTTTGCAAATGAGTTGATGATAGAAGGTTTTAGGGCATTTCATCTGAGAATATTTTCCAAAATATTCAAATGCATACTTGGTGGCTTGTGAACTTGTGTCCGGATTTCAACAGTAATGCACGGGAATCGAGAGAAATGTCCATATATTTTATGCCGCACCCTCCATTGAGAATGAGTTGTGTAACATCAATTAGAGTGAAAAAACGCGAAGCATTGTGTGGCAGTCGAATTGATGCGTTAGTTCTTTTGGTAGGTATTTACAGGACGGAGGATTAGGAGGGTCAATATCACTAAGGGCTACGTAGCTCAACCACACATAATTGCCTAATTGCTGTTTCGCACATTCGAAAAAGGTCACAGGGAGTTAGCTAAGCAAGATTTTCATTTCAAAAAAAAATTGTACTTATATTTGACCACGCAGGTAATTGGGATACCAAATTTTTTATTACTCGTTGATAGCAGCATCGCGAAAGATGATAGGAAATTTAATAGAAAAAATATCTGGACGGTAAAGCGATGAGATCGAACACTATAAAAAAACAATAAAGCAATAAATTTCAAAAGTCGTTCCACAAATGCGGCTCAAGTTTCGGTGGCTGAATTAATGGATGCGTTAGAAAATAATGAAATACCTGTAGAGGAAACCTTAATTTTTTTAGAGACAAGCAACGTATTCGTAAAAACTCAACAACTTTATAGAAGGCAACACGTTATCTACGAAAAACTGACACACGTTGATCCCACAAATATTTGTCTAGATGCGGGAAATTCAAAGTGTGATCTCCCGATCATTTTGGTTGTAATACGGCATCCAACTTACCCTGGATATCAAAACTGGTGGTGTCGGCCAGGGAAGCTGAAAACGCTAAATTCGACGGTTTCTGTGAAGAATGTTCAAAGTTTTCATGGCATAAAAACGTTTTTTGTCTGCGATTCATGGAGATAAAAGCATTACATCCCGAATAGAAAATATCTGATATCTTTGAAAACATTGTCAAAATTATTTATTTATGTTGAAAGAAACTTGTTTTGGTCGTTCATCCTATTGAGTATCCTACCACATCCTTCCACACTCATACGCAAGGCCATATATATATATATATATATATATATATATATATATATATATATATATATATATATATATATATATATATATATATATATATATATATATATATATATATATATATATATATATATATATATATATATATATATATATATATATATATATATATATATATATATATATATATATATATATATATATATATATATATATATATATATATATATATATATAAACATATTATATAAACTGATCTGCACCTTTCAAATGTGGTGAGCCTTTTGCCATGCACCCTAGAAGCGCAATGATCGCCGGAAGAAAGAAGTTTCATGAAGTCCACACAGATACTCCAGATGGAAGAGAAGCCACTGGTCGATCGTCGCCCCAGGTAACCAGACGAAAAACCATCTATATGTTGTCTTGGCTGGTTTGTGCCTATCATAGTCAAGCAATATCCATTATGTTGGAGGAAATCTCCTCACACTACCAACAATCTATAAGTAGCTCAGCGGAAGAATATATTTCACCCAATGAGTGAAGCTTCCATCTGATAAGTCGTTGCTCGAGGAGCCAGTCAACACGTGTGACCACGTGATGTGGATCCCGTGATTGAAGGATCGGCTGCGCTATATCCTGCCTAAGTGCGAGTTAATCACACTGCTGATCAGCCACTCGTGGCCGGACGGTTAAATGTTCAAGTTACTAGCCAGGAGGTCGCGGGTTCGAGGCTCTTCGGAGTTTCGTGAGATGCGCACTGCTGATGATTCCCAATGAAGGATGAAACACCTGTGCAGTGCTTCTCGGCTTTTCAGCATAGATTGGCTTCACTTATAGGACGAAATCTCCACAAAACTCCCAAATATCCTCAAACTACAAACAGAAGACATCGTCTAAGATGATTTTTGATGGATCTTGCACGCGTAACCAAATTCGTATTTCAGACTTTATTCAACATTATACACCATACCAATTTTTGAGGATTGCGATCCGATCAGTCGAGTTCCGAAAACTGAACATTGCACTGGGTTTCCTCTTTCTATCTATCTATCTATCTATCTATCAATCTATCTATCTATCTATCTATCTATCTATCTATCTA
>NW_008752059.1:137901-146125 GCF_000715545.1 Opisthorchis viverrini | reverse complement strand
CTGACCGCCGGGTTATTCGGAATACTTTTGCAATGTAACTGTTTAAAATAGGCCAACACATGGTATTCAGCACTATTTCTCTCCACTCGCATAAAACGCTCGCCGGTCTGCGTTGGTCATCCTCAGACACTTGAATTCCAGGATAACAGGATGAAAATCGACTTATCTAAGTAATTTGGCTGTGACTCAACGTTGGATAAGTTACCAGATAGTCACTTGTTCGACTAGAATAAGGAGAATGGCAAAACAAACAAACAAGCAAACCAGCGAACCATTTTTAGAACCAACAAAGACGAACTCGCTTTCGACGTGACTAAACAGTAGTTGTGTGCCACGGAGCAGGTTCCAGGCAGATCTGCTGCAACATCTAAACGTCCTCTTTTATCCAGGGTACCAAGAGTTGTTCTTTGGATCCGTCGAGCACAAGGAACCGTGTCTTTCCAGCAGTGGTTGCATTTCCATTTGTTAACTTGCTTGTTTCTAAATAACCGTCGACCTATTCGGTAGACAGCCCTTCAGATCAAAAGTACAACATTTCGGTGCTTTGAAATGAGGCAACTGGCCATAACCTTGCCATCTATTGGTAGTCTTCCTGGAAATCCAGAGAGATGCAGGTACACCTGCAATCTGAGCACCAAGCGCGGTTGGAAAAGTGGATTTTGGATAGACGGACTAGTAGGCTAGTTGTTACCTGTTGAAAAACAAAACTTGGATCATTGCATACAACCTAAAACCCAGGTTTGCATCGTCCAGAATGTGATCAGTGTGTCCGGTAGCGACCCTGGTACACCGACACGAATAATATTGTCAGAACTATCCAACAATCCAAACTGGACCAGTGTAGCTGCACGGAGTATATTTCCGGCAGCTACTTACGAGAAGTCTTCAACAGATTTCGAACCACTAGTCGTCGCAAGCCTACTCCGAGCAACGTCTCTACAACCATTTCGGACAACGGCCGATGCCGCCTCTTTACCGAGACAACTTCTGAGAAAATTTACAATGTACGTTGTTTGTACCCCTTGTGAACTTTCCAGCGTTGTAGCAACGGAATTTTTTTACATTACTAGCACTGAAGTCAATATTCAGTGGCCATTGGAAAGCCATAACGCACTACTTGTAGTCGAATCGAATTTCACCAAACGCTTAACATAAGGTCCTCATTTAGGCGTTGAATTCGAGTGCCGCAGGCAGGCCTATTCACGCTTGGTACCGTATCGTATTCAGGGTTCTGCAGCAAATCTTGTTGGCATAAAATACTTTCCCTCAGTTTGCTGAACAATCTTCGAGAGCCCATCAGTTGTCTCACCAAGTAAACCGAAATGAAAGTGATCAAAATCGACTGATTCAAAAGAGGCTGCCTCTAATTTGCTAGCAAAAAAGCAATTACTCGGTATGTTCCAGATTGAATCTTTTATCGAGCTTTGGTTTGTAGCCGATATTTCAGAGAGAATAAGGTTAAAGTGTGAAGTGCTCACAAGTTGTCTGCACGACAGTGTATGTTTTACTTCCTTCCGTTGGCTAAACATTACCGAATTTTTGCCAAACATCATAGGACATGACATAGCATACATCAGTTGTTTTCATGGCAAAACCCACTTGCGCAGCAGGGTTATCTCCTCCGTGAACTTTTACACCCGTATTGCCAACATGCCTGTCTCTTTATGTTGGCTATGAGTGCTATTCAAAATCCACTCGAATTCACTTTTTATCCGTGACCAACTTGTAGAACCTGTGTGGCCTTTAGATGCACGAAGATGAGCAAACCAACTTGCGTTTAATCCATTTGACTACGGATTCCTAATGGTTTCATCACATTTTGGATCCTTTCAGTTAGGCAGGACGCTAAATGTGGCTAGATTCATTCTGCACAGCATGCTACCAATTATTCCGTGCTGGTGATTGCTGGGTCAATGAAAAGTATATGAATTAGTCCATCAATACATATCGCTTTATACGATTAGCCAACATAATCCACAAACCGTCCAGACAAATCAGAGATTGGTTTTCAGTCTGTATTTCTGGACGTCACACGCTTTTTCTTCGGAGCTACTTACCCTAACTCTACTGCACAATTTTGGCCCCAGCACTTATTTGCGTCCACAGAACTGCCGCAAAACCGTAGTGCATTCCCAAGGATCGCGCACTCTGACCAATTTCCGAATAGTGCGGGTCAGTTTATTCACCAAAGTTTCATTTTCCTAATTGGTTTTTCCAATTCAATTTACAGAAATTCCAAAGCGTGTATCAAGTTACCGTATGGATGTGCAAATTCAGGAAGACCACAAATAGTAAGTACGTATTAAGTTCTATGGATGTTGGTCTCATAGTGACCGCAGTCTTTGACGTATTTCAAGCGCGGCCTTTCAGATATATTGCTCAAAAAGAACTATTTTTTGCCGCATACCGGTTTAGCGCGTTCATATACACTATTCAGCTCCATCCAAATTGCCGAGTGTCAGGATCACTAGACCCCAGGACATCAACTTCCTGGAACTGATTGCACTTCACTCTCATTACGGGTCGTGTAAAACCAACAAATGGCGATACGACGTTCATCACAAACAAAGGGATGCATGGATTTAACCAGAATGAGTAAACTGCAGACGACCCTTTCGAAGTGCGACCTAAAACACGCACGACATTTGATTCAAAACCGCATCTAAGACCTATCAATGACTTCGCTAAATGAGTAACGAAAAATAGACATTTGAATTTAATTGATGTAGCCTCCATGCCCATTTGAGTGTAGACGCTTCTCACCTTGAATCATCAATGAAGTTGTACAATCTCTAGCAACAAAGGACACTTTACTTTAACCGAGGAAAACAGGTAAGAAACGTATCGGAATAATACTCTTAGAATGTGAAACTTCTCAAGTCAAAACTATACCTCTCGCTTTGAGCGTAGCCGCGACAGGTCAAGTGCGCATATCAACAGTGTCACCAACCCCTGCTATATTCAACATTAGGAGAGCGCAGGTGCGTCCTATCAAGACGCATAACTTGACTTTTATCTTGTGACAACGTGAATTCATTTTATTAAACGTAATCCCAATCCACAAGAATAAATTTAGAGCAAATTATTGCCATACGTGTACAAATATGCTACTTGGGGAAGGCCTCATTAGCAGACCGTAAACAAATGTATATAGAACGTACAAAGCCATCACCTAGCTATGCCTTTAACCTCACCAGTCCCTATAGAGGTATTTAGATGTGAAAGCGTAAAACCAGAAAATCAATTAGCATTGGATAGGGCTAAGGATGCTCGCTCCTGTTGTACAAAGCATCAAGATTTGAGACCAATCGTTCGTCCTTAATTCCGGATAAAGCCTATCAAATTATATGAAGCCATATTTCAATTCTCACTGCAGAAGAACACACGGTTGAAATTGACGCTTCCTTTAAGAACTTCCATGAGCCGGCATAGTTGGGATTCCTGTTTGTAGTATAGCATGTGCAATTCAGTAAGGCTACTGGCTTTCCACTTGAAAAAACGGGCATTGAACATCGCCATCCATATGAATGTGTAGTTGGGTTACACGGAAAACCTAAACATTTTATGATGCCACTGCTGGAAGGAGGAACAAATTTTCCCGCGATGTTCGTTGAAAAACACCGGAGTTAAGATAAAAGGGATTACACACATAACTCATCAGTAGTACCCAGCGTTAAACCATTGGTGTGCATATCAAACCCCGCCATTTGTGGAGTGTGCATTTGAGAAAAATTTAAAAGCGTACTGACCCTCTTACACGGCCAGCCAAACGATGGCCTACCTGCGTTTCTGATCACCCACGTGATTATTATCACACGTGACTACCACGTGATTAAGCCGGTTCACTTCGTAAAGCTTTGGTTTCCTCTCCGGTGACATGAAAAATGGCGGGAATATAAATAAATACATTATCACGTATTTAGGTCGAGTAAAAAGCTGCGGGATATTCAACACAGTGAAGTCCATGTTATTCTTAAGTTTACCCATATTCCTTAAACAGTAGTAACCTTTAGCACGATATTTTATTCGGTCTCAGCTGATTAAACGAGTGTAAAACAGGAATTGTAAGCGGGCACCCTGATGAAGGCAACGGTACACACCTGTGAAGGCAGTGACTCCAATCCCTCGACTTCCTTTCAGCTATCCTGTATATTTGACACAGCCATCAATTTCTTTTGTCCGTGTTGCTATAATTTAATTATCGAAGGATGCAAGGTTCGTTCTCTTCATCAAATCTATCGTCTTCGTTCAAAAGTCTAACCTTGGTTTGATAACCTGTGTAAATCTATCTTATTGATTCAAGCGCTGGGGTCATCTTTGTGTAATGGGTGACCCTACGATGCTCCACCATAACCTTTAGCAGCTCTCAGCAATGCCTAATCCGAACGGGCGAGCGTAAACCCTACATACGGGAATTTCGCGTGCGCAATGTTTTGAATATGAGTTTCATGAGTGCAAATAATGTTTACAACTTGGTGCGTCCGTTTCCACTATAATTCTACCTGGGTCTGCACCCAAAACTAAATGCATACTGGAGAATGAAGCACCTGCACGACACGAAACCCTACATTTTATAGATCGCGACATCCTTCCTGCTGTGAGCAGTGGAAGTGGAGCAAACTGAAAGTTTGATACTCACTTCCGATCAGGTCCCAGGAAACGAGATTTGTTTGGCTTTTCTTCGCTTTCCAGAACATTGATTTCTATATTTTTTTGTATTACATGAGAGTCCGAACAAGGTACCGGAGCAAAAGTGTCCTAGGGACAACTAATCTTTTAACTGGCAGAATTTACACAGTGGGAAGAATACAACGCCCACAATGTCACACCATATAACCCTGGGAAACAAATGTCACCACGCCGTTTTTTCCTAAAAAAAACTTTACTTTCTAAAAACTGAATTAAATTTATAATTGAATTTCGTCTAATTCATATAACTTGACTTCACAATCTGGAAATCTGATTCATGCTTAAAGTTGACGATTCTGAACATTAAATTTAAAGTCGCGTTCGAAATCCACGGCCCAAACAATTGCGCAGTAACAAGTGCAATTACATTTTCAGGATGTTTCTCCTCGTAGGGCGAAGGACTATGCCACTAACAGCACACCGGAGCATCAGGATTCGTAAGTAATGATGGCGTGATGTTTGCTTGATGACAGCGGTTCTATCTCTCGGTTCGGGTGGCGTTATTTTGATTTTACTTGGTGCTTTGCTCACAAAGGTGCAAAGAATTGACAACCCTTAGAAAGGCCCAAGACAGGGTGACAAATGCGTGGGGGTGTGTGAGTTCAATGACGCATGTGGCCTGGGTATCAAAGAAGAGGGCGCTTACGGAGGAGCACGTTAGGGGAGGACTAGGAAGTGCGAGAACAAAATTCATAGGTGA
Organism: Opisthorchis viverrini; assembly: GCF_000715545.1. NCBI lineage: Eukaryota > Metazoa > Platyhelminthes > Trematoda > Opisthorchiida > Opisthorchiidae > Opisthorchis > Opisthorchis viverrini. Next base: position 140,736 of record NW_008752059.1, on the reverse strand, counting down.
ACGAAAACGACGGCATTCTGTTTAGTTGGACTCAACGATGGACAGCACATCCAGGATATTTCATTTTCGCCAAAACTGTAACCATTCAGCAATCTTCAGCGGCACAAGGCGTATTTCTACAGGAAAACCAAACTCGGCTAAATTAAATAAGGGTAGTTTTCCTCAAAATTTAATCATGTTGTTTGTGGCTCTGGGGTTTTGAAAATCTCCGCAGCATGAAAAACGGCGTCTCAATTCTAGAAATGTCGAAATCGCCGCGCCCTACAGAAATCCACCGGCTGTTTTGTGGGTGTACACAGGCGGGAGAGCCTGCACCCAACAATGTATTCCCGATCACGACGTTTGGGGCGATTATACCTTATGTTTTAAAATGAGGTTTTCCCCACTCACCTGTGCAAAACTGCTTGTTTCCCGGTGGAAAACTACATTAAATGTGGCCATTTGTTCATGCAACACCTTCGCATTGAAGGCTGTTCATTTCTCAAGGGTTAAATTGCAAGATTGCCGAGGAATTTGTACATTTTATATGAAACTGTCTGCAGATTATGAATTTTGATGTGTCCAAATGTTTCCGTTTACGCCACTGCCATCTCGGAATATTCAGCGGACCGTTAGAGGAGATTTATTTCAAAATGTTCGCTTGTTTCGAACGTGTGGACAGACTGATTTGGGCCTTGGGAAGCTTGCATTGAGTCATTTCTTTTTCCCCAAGATGGCGTCATCTGAATTCTCTTTTCTTGTGAGTAGGTCGGCAATATTTTGCTCAGAAAACTTGGAGGGTCTGCAGCACGCAGACCGGGCGGTACAGATGGGCTTTACACGAAGTCATTAGCAACCAAATTAGACCATATTTGGCCCAACGTTAGAAAGTACGCGTTATCCCGATGTTAATATGATCTGTAGCTAACTACCCGCTACGGTTTTTTAAACGCGAATTCGTTTCTCCGTGATCTCAGATAAATGCCTTCCTACAGAACGCTCAGCTATGAGAAGTGCGACTGGCCTGTCAAAACGGAAACAAGAATGTGCTTCAAACAAGACTTTATTGGAATAGCAATAATCAAGGGAAATAGAGAATGCAAAGAATCTCACAGTGTGAGATTTATTGCAAAGTTCCAGAGAGAATCCAGGACAAATATTCAGCAAAATGTACCAAGCGATTTATCACGATCGATGAGGTTCACAAGACGTTTGCAATTAAGGCACTAGGCATGGCTTATCCGCTAAAATATTGAGAGAAAAGAGAGATTTTAAAAATAGCCCAGTAAACTATCAGACACATTTGCAAAAAACACCTAATATGGATTTTGATCATTCTTTTGCCGGGTATATATATATTTGATCGATAATAAACTGGGTCATATCGCCAAAGGCTAAAGTTGATGTTTTGATAGAACAATGTTGCTTTTAGAAGTGAACAACTTTTCAAGTGAACTCAAACTGACTTGACATAATATTCTAAAGCATTGATTTCATTCCGTCAGACTGGTGCTCCAAAGCGCCCGAAGGGAACACGCACTAAATTGTCCGCTGTTTGTTTAAACATAACACCGGGTTGTGCTGAGTAGTTCGAGCAATAGCCTCCTAAGCAGCCTGAACTTATTATTTTATATAAGATATTATGACAAGTCTGCAATCTGTGATTATCTTCGGTGTAAAATCGGCATCTAAAAATGGTGCTAACTGACTACGCGTTGGATCGCCGCCATAGTCCACTAGTCCATAAATCTTGACGATTTTAGAGCCTCCGGTCAGGCATTGTTTGGATGAATGTGTAGTAAAAATGGTGACAGAAATCTTACACATTTATTGTGTACGCAGCGATGACAGCCCTGTTGTGCAATTCCCCACTTACCAGTGAGCTGAACGGGTGCAAATATTTAGAACATGTGGGTTTATAAAACGTTGCCAACAGGACAGCTGTGTGTAAAACTTTGTAACCGAATCAGATAAATGTTTTCTTGTTCAAATACAAGTTTTCAGGAAACGTCAAGGTCTTGTGGAAGCTGTGGGCCTGCCATGTTGCGAAGGCATACACTGCGAATCATATCTAAAACAGGATACTACTACGTTTGAACTTCAAATAATAGCCACATATTTATAGATCCTTAATCACGTAGTTAAAGACGACAGAAGTTAAGCTGCGAGTAAGTCAAAAAAATAAATTTCCGACAACATATTAGTCGAACGTCATACCTGATGAAATTTTGTCTGGTTGCAAGGTTCCCTCCGTATTCGGCCTTGCACCAGCCTTATGAATATCAGTGTAGATGGTTCACTCACGTGCTCGCCAATGCACTCATTCCACTAGCTAGCTTCAAGTCGTGCGCCGCGCCGAAATAAGCATCCGGGTCAAGGTAGACTAACCGAAAACGCTTTCCTCCCGTACAAAACCATTCCACATAACCAGTTTGATTTCAATTTGGGTGACCACACTTACACAGTGTCTTTCAACGTTTCCGTTCTGACTGCGATTTCCGGCTGCTGTAACCTTAGACAGTTTTCGGGATTTGTGGAGAAAAGGTGTGCCTCGACCAGAACGAGGCTAGTCACAAAGTGATCTCGGGGATTTCTGCCGAAGCCCGACATTGCTGAGCGAATAATCAAATGTTGTCCAAGCGAGTGTTATGTACATTTCAGTTTTCAGAGGTCGTTTATACGGTTCCTAGAGCCCTATATATGTGGTAAGTTCATGAAGAATCTCGCGATGTTTGGAACAAAGCAGCCAAATAGGATGTCTATAACACCAACGAAGAAGGAATGCTTTGGTAAATGTCTGCCTTGGTGGTTCCCCATGGCGAATCATTTCTCCCCAAATGTAATAAAACGTAATGA
>NW_008752059.1:132433-136715 GCF_000715545.1 Opisthorchis viverrini | reverse complement strand
GAAAAGCTGTTGGTCATCATTTTACCATACTTTGCTGAGCGGATTAGCACCTGACGATTGACAGTTTCCAAGGAACGTCTGGCCGCACCCTATTTCTATCATGGCTGTTGTTCTGACCAAAGAACGCAACTGTTTCGAACCGAAACTCCTTGAATTAGACAGAGCACTCAGGTGTTTGAAGGACACATTAACAGTTCTGATTTAAATGCGAACAAGCTCATATGTGACAATTTGTGAGCCCGATTTAGAATTCGACTTGTCAGCGTATCGAACTTCGTTGTTTTGTGCAAAATCCCCTTGATTTTCGACATGTAAAAGGAAACGGGACCTAGTTTTGGCTGATGGCGTCATCCGCACGCGAAAATGTGCAAGGGGTAGAGGAATGGCAAGCATGTTACTGGATTGTTGGAAATGAATTTCACTGCCAGGAAAACGAGCAGTTGAGAAAATGTGAGTTCAGATGCGTTCCGCAAGACCAATCTCAGGAGTTCTAGAGCACCGTTCTATATTTCGGGCGACGGATAACATTTTCCAGTGTGTTTTCTGAGGTTTAATTTTGCTAGCGTCGGTTGAACTTGCAGATGGATGGGAATATAAATGTAGTCAACATTGAAACGACACAAGGTCAGAGATACGACAAAAATATAATGGTCCACACTACTGGTGGGTGCACCCAACTCAGGTGTTTACTTTCATGCTCAGCTCAGATTTTCAAATATAAAATGCTTGCATACTCATGCTTCTTCCTGGTTTCCAAGGGCAAAATGCCAAAGTTGGGACTGATATCTCACTATAAAAATGTAGCCTCTAAGAACGGCTGGATATTTTTCATTTGTTTTGTCTGTAACTTGATATCCGGCCCAGCAAACATAGTTAAATGTTTGTGCTGGTAGCGTTCATTGACCCAAAGCAAGAAGCATGCTGTCCAGCCAAGGAATAACAAGATTCTGAATTCGGAAGATTCGTGAGTTTCGACGGCGCCTTCATATTGATAAAGAATCGTAATTGCGTTCAGGGAAGGGCCTCCAGTTCAACGCAGTTCATCAAATTTTCACCGCGCGACTCCTCAGAGAATCGCACTTACTCGTCAAGAAGGACCCATTGTGTGTAAAACCAAACATCAATAAATTGTTTTTAGCCGTTTCACCGTATCGAGATTCACAAGCCTGAGCTACCTCGGTGAGTCTCCGACCAATCTTTCATCCTCAGAGTATGATCGATAAAAAGGGGTTGATATCTTCGTGGATGACAAGAACATATTAGTAGGACACACGGCAAGCTACTCCACTTGCCTCTAACCTGTGCTGTCGACTCCAATCCCTGGATGAAGCCGTTATTTCGAGAAACAAGGAATAAATTTGTGCCTCATCTGCGCTCAAAATAAGAAGCAACGAGTCTACAAAATAAGTGGTGGAAATCTCCGAGGCAAACACTCCAAAGAAGGTTGTGAATCCCAAGTTTTTGACGGATTTTCAGTGGTCTGTGGCCTTTCATCACATTGTTTATTCAGCTGTCTGAACTTTGGAGAGGCAAAAATGAATCGCCTATGCAGCTGCGTACTTTTTCTCCTTGTATTACCACGGAATGAATGCCAAACAAAGATGCATGAAAGAGTACGACCGCGAAAAATTAAAAAAATTGATTTGGCAAGAAAAAAGTGTATTTTTTCTTAACGAACGAAATCATTTGACAAAATTCACGCTCAGTTGGCACATCCACTTGCAAATATCTCCCACTAAAACCAAGTTGAGACATAATTTGAGAGTCTGTGGGAAAACGGATTTGGATCAACCAACCATTTCATGTGAGTTCCTGTAAGCATTTGACCGCGAGCACTTTGCTCTAGAAAGTATCCACGGATATTTACGTCCATGAAAATTACCATAAGTCTGATTGGGCTACAATAGCTTCAAACGGCAGGCACTAAGCTATACCTGTGAGAATATACCTATACAGGAGGTTTACCGGTAGACATCAGATTAAACGTGTTCACCTTTGAAGTCAGATTGTTGACTACGGCTTCTTTGTGTACTAACTCGAGTCTCAGAAAGTCGTTAAAAGAGTAAATGCTTATCGATGAATCAAGTCTGACGAAGTGCATAGATCCAACCGTTTCGGTACTGGACGTCTCTATACTCATGAAAGAGTACATTGACTAAACAGCATGATTTGTGTATTATCAACCTCTGCATAAAATTTATAATTGAACGCCGGGAGCCAGTGCAGGAGCAGCATATGCGTACTTGATTGAGAAATATATGAGGTCCCAATGTTCCTTAGCTGAAAAATGTCTAGTTTTATTAGGCAGGTCAGTGGACTATGCGCTGGGCAATTTGTTGGCGATCGAACTAACAAGCGTGTATTTGTTCATTGACTGTCGGTCGTTCGCGAGCTCCGATGAGGGAATCTCCGGTGGATTTTTCGCTCATCTCGCGAATTATTTATCCTCGCAGGTTAGATACATACTAAGAAAACTTGAAAATATCAGCTAAAGTCTAAAAGTAATTTGGAACTAGTTCCGGTGAGCTGATCAAAAGGTTGGGGATTCGGTCATTTAGATCCTGAAAATCTACCATCGGTATCTTTATAAGGAAGAACGATCTACCTAAAGAAAACTACTCACAAGGTTGCTGAAAATATTTCGACCGGTTTCGCCCTTCTTGAGGCTCCTCAGGTTCCTTCAACCTTATGTCCTTCTTACGTTCTACCTATGTTGGACCTCTCAAATAATTACCATGATTTTTGGCGAATAATTGGTCCAGTGGATAACAATTCGGTACAATTTTCATTGCTTACTTTCAAGAAATACCTTTACAAACAAAAAGCTTTTTTTTCAGTGAGAAAAATGCGAATTCGAGCACAGTAAAATACGCAAAGGCGTAAGATGAAGGTATCGACAATCATTATGAGAGCGAATCCAGCGGATCATTTTCGCCTAGCTCATAAAGTGGATCTCGCTAAATGATTTTTGTTGAATTTGATTTCATCGTTTTTTTTGGGATGACGTTGTGCACAACCATAGATGACCAGCCACGAGCATGCTTATCCGCTGATTCTGATGCTGTTGATCAAACACAGGACACTGGAGCTCACCTACAACATGATTGCATCGAGAAGTAAAATTTGAAACCCATGACTGTTCATTTTAACTTCCGATTCACTACAGCTAAATGCATTTTGAAAATCCAATTGTCTTTTAAAATTACTTTTGGAAAAACTGAAAACCACATGGTTAAGTGTGGTTTGAGAAAATCCGAGGGAAGGCGTTGGTGGTTGTGCTGAAACAATCGTTTTCGATAGCGAACCATGTTCTAGTTCATGAGAATAAACTAAGCGGTCTCCACAGAGGGAGCATATGCACTAATCGCTTACATCATAGCTTCCTGTGTTTGAAAATAGAGTGGACAAATGATCGTATGTGTACAGCAGCTTGCCACATAACATGCGATGTAAACAAATGTAAGGATAGAGGTACAAAGAACGTCTCCGCATCTCTTTAGTATATTGGCACAGATTCAAATTTCCCTGCGGGTAGAGTAGTAGTCATTTGCAACGAGCTTCGTTTTTTCAGAAATTGCGCCCCGAACGGACTTTCAGTGGTTCATCGACGGCGATTCTTTGAAGGTGGTTGAGTGGAGACAAACTTCCTCAGAGGTGTGATGAAATTCTTCTTTTCGTCCAACCCTAGCAGACTCACCAGCGAAACAAACAAACTTGCAGGTATTTGACCAGGCCGCGTCAACCCGGGCCTGGACGGCTTGCGATCTCCTCGTTCTGCACCAGGCGTTTTGAAAAAGATGTACGCCGGTAGAACAGAAACTCAAACCTACTTCAACGGTTGTGTGTTTCTTCCCCAAAAGACGGATGGTAATAGTATCAGATTGTGATAATCGCTCATTTATGGTCTACCTATCAAGTGAATCAAACCGGACAATGTCCGAAAGGGTTCACTAGTAGAGTATAATGTGAATATTTCACCAGTATACCTCAGGACATTTTCGTTCTTGCGGTAGACTGCTGAAAGTTCGGTGCACTCGAAAATGAGCCTATGTCAGCTTTGGGTTATTTTTGCCAAGTGGAACCCACACGGACAGCTGTATGGTTCTTTTTTCAATGGAGAGTTTTGCATGTCTTTTTCTTACCAAAAAATCAAATCCGCGTAAGAAATGAGACCGTCACGAAGAGACTGGACCTCATCGTGTTATGGCGGTTTGCGAACCTCAGCGATTATTGAACTGCACCGGAGAGTGTCCCCATGACACTCACAGAATCTCTCATAACA
>NW_008752059.1:132216-132403 GCF_000715545.1 Opisthorchis viverrini | reverse complement strand
CGTCAGCGATTATTGAGCTATACCGGAGAGTGTCCCCAAGACACTCACAGGATCTCTCATAACAGGCTGGTTAATGGTTAGAGGTCGCCTAAGTTGTGGATAATCGCTTGAAAACTGAGTTTGGCAGATTTGGATGTTAGACGAATTTACCGGAATCATCCAGAATGCTCCAACACCAGATGTGATT
>NW_008752059.1:128095-129505 GCF_000715545.1 Opisthorchis viverrini | reverse complement strand
TGGTTGTTCGAATTAAAGTCTAGAGTTTCACAATAAAACGTCGCTTTGACAGTGGAGTTTAAACTCACCGTATTTGACACATGTCTAGGGCCGTTCAAAATATGCGCGTCGTTGAAAATACATTTTCTGAGGTCCAAATTGAATGCGCACTCAGATATGAACGCTGAAACGTAGTGAAAATCCATTTCTACATATACAAATAAATGAATGTGAACCTAAAATCTTATCAAAAGTTATGATTAAACATAGGCGTTTTATGGGCTACTGAATTTCAAGTGACGCATCAGAAAACCGGATGCGTAAGGAAGCAACTGCATTGTGATAAATCGGTTTCCCATGTGACTGTTTGTGAGGAAACAAACCTACTTTGTCCAAAATAATTGTTCAGACAATCATCATGTCAAACCGATAACTAGCTATACACAACCAATCAGGATAAACATGCAGGGGAAGGGATAACTCCACAAAGATTCGCAAGATCTATTCTACCGCCACAATTTCGTTACCATTAACCCTGAGGAAAGAAACCAAAGAACGATGCTGCCAGTTCCCCCGCTAGTTTTCGAACGACTGCAACGCATAGGCCACCCGCAATAATGTGTCCCATGTGTGAAAAATGTTGTGGATGAAGCGTAAACACGTCATTTAGCGTCGGTTCACTTTGAAGAATCCCGATTACGTGATGCTTATCGGGGTCATATACCTGGATGCAGTTCTCCCAAACGCGGAACAAGCGGTGGGAATCTTGGTAGACAGAAGAGATGCTAAAACGTCGTGGTTATTTTGGTCCCATTCGAGTGGTTCATCATTACGCATATCCAAACATACTTGACCACTAATAACATGGGCAATCCGACGGATATGGCACAAACACAGTTCCGAGTACGGGACTGTCTCACATTACTCCAAGTACACCCCGCCATAAACGCCTGCTACCAAGAAGACCATTGTCAGCTGTGGCAATAGGGTTCACCCAGTCAGCGTTTGGTCAGGAATATTTCTCGTTCCTTGTTGATCGCTCTCAAAGCTTTCAAAATGGGCGCTGATCTCGCTTAGTTTCGAAACCGCTGAAAGAACGGACGACGGTCAGGCGAAAGACCGAAAGACCATTAGAGAGCTGTGCAGACGACTGATGGTTAAATAGAGACAAATGTGCGCTTCTGATGCCTTGTTTAACTTACTAAAATGGCCTCTGTATAAAACAATAGGAGCGATTTCCAAGCTCAGGTAAGCGAAATGTGAAATTTCCACTACAAAGGCTTGAATAAACTGATCAGATTCAAAGGTCTGTGTACTGGAGATCAAAGCCATACAAAAGTTTAGAATTCCGCAAAACGTTTTTCTGCAAGCGAATTCTGCTTCGGACTGGAGATTTCTGCTTTACACACCAGTATTTCTGTGACAAATTTT
>NW_008752059.1:120460-127379 GCF_000715545.1 Opisthorchis viverrini | reverse complement strand
TCTACTTGAACCCAAATTGGACTGTTTTCGAGAAATACACTCATTTGTAAATCAATCTGGATTCAGCTGAGTCTCTCGTGAAAACCAAATTGATTTGAAAATGAGTGTATTTCTCGAAAACAGTCCAATTTGGGTTCTAGTAGATCATAAGGTTGACGGAAACCCGGGGACTGGGCCTACCTGATGAGCCCCAAGAAGGGTGAAACCGGTCGTGGGCTATCGAATAGTTTTCAGTAACCCTGTGGGTAGTTTCCTTTATGAAAATATACTGCGATATCTCGAATATCGTGCCAACTGAATCATGAGGCGGCAGCACATTCAGTTGTAGAATACAATAAACGAGAGATTCAGTTGAGTCTCTCGTGAAAACCAAATTGATTTGCAGAAAGGTTTTTCTTCACTTGCAGGTGGGGGACTAACTGACTGGAAAAATAACGCATAAATGTTTATTCGCTCAATAAATTTGCGATTGTTTTGGATTACTTTACGAAGATTAGTGTAATTCCCCAGTGATTTTAAAGCAAATGCTGGAGATTTTGAGGACTTGCGTCCTATTCGTCTATGCACGAATTATCCACAAGGTACTGTCTCCGCTTTGGGAGGGGGTATGGACAAGTTATCCCACAAATACAATCAATCTATTTACCCAGCTTAGAAGACCAACATGGAATCCAAATGATCGCCCCCTTCGTAACCTGTCGATTACACAGAATGCTCGAAACGGTACAATATGAGTCTGATGGATTGCCCTGTGTAAGAACTTGTTGGTATTTCCACTAAATGTATTCAGTGTTAGTCGATACACCTTGGCTACAGACTTACTCAGATTTTGTATTCGATTCTTAATTAAAAACGTATCGAATTTTGGACTTTGGCAGTCATTACACAACAAACTACTAGAAAATTAAGTGAATCTATTGACCAAATTTATTTCCTTGCAAGACAGTGTTTACGTTCAATGTTACTTAAAACATCTGGTAGATGATTCGCGATTCAATTGTAGCTTAGACGCATTGCAAGTGACTCTTGTTCGGGAAACTTAGAAGTGTGCAACTCAGAACGTGCCCGCAATGTATCGCACTCTGTTCTTCCGGAATCTACACCACTAAAGCGATGTCCTCCTGGCATTTGTAAAATCCTCATTTTGTGCAGCAAACTACGGCTAGTCAAAGTATAGCATAGGGTGCACAAATTCTACAAGAAAATGGCTTCAAATGTAGGATGAAACAGAAAGGTGCGCCAGTACTGGGAAAAACTGAAAACGGACCAGACTTTCTCAAGAGAAACACATCTATCGTGATAAACAAGCGCAGAACGAAATTAAGATAGACTGGCCTACTATTTTTAGAAATATAACGAACATAGATGGGCCTCTTACGCAGACGATCAAACGTTTCCGTGAAATGCTGCCAGTACAATAGAATTTAACTCATTCGGATTTATGAAGGCGTGAAAACTTCCATGATTTAAGACTGCTTTGAGAAAGAGCAGATAACATTCAGTCGCCCTCTGAGACATGCTTACTAGTTTATTGCCCTGCTCGTCCAACGTTTTCAAGAAATTGGCCAGATTTTGCTAGCACTCAGTCCACTTTTGACCTAGCCTTTTCCATGTGAGGATCTGGCAAGACCAGACTTGTGATATCCGGCCTTAAAGCGCCAGACTTTGAATGTTTAGAACGGGCTACAATTACTCACATCGTAACTTTGGTAAATGTGTATCGACGCCATACGTGACTCCTACAAATCACCACTTAGGTGTAATTAAATTTTGAGCCCCCACCAAATTTACCGACACACTGGGTCAATTTTAGCAAAACTTCCACGTTTCCCGAAAAAAGAGAATATGGATTTGTCATGGAGGAAACTACTCACAAGGTTGCTGAAAACTCTTCAAGTATAACCTCTTCGCTACAATCAGTCAATTTATTTTCAAAAGCGGTCTTCATTATGAACGGTTTCGACTGATACACTGGCTTCGCTGAACTTCTGTTGTCATATAAGTGAATCCACCAACTGGAGCCTGAAATCCAGTGAAGGATTCTACATCATTTTTAAAAAACGTCTGAAAAAGCAACCGATGGGTAACAACCCCAATGGTACGACAAACGTTGAAGTTAGTGATAAACGCACACAGAAAGATCACACGCGATTTACCTGGCGAGCTGGTGCGGATGTAGCTGTAAAAAAATAGGTGGATACAATTCAGTTAATTCAAACCGGCCCATTTAATTCACTCATCTATATTAGTTTTACGAAAAGTTAGTGACATCGCGGTATATACTCAATTATTGGTTTTGACAATGCTGCTCTCGTGAATGAAAATTACTCGTAGACAGAGGGAAAAGACAATCGGATTTCAGCCGGCACACTTGCGGCCTTTTCAGTGACTGTGTGAATTGTACTTTACATCTACATATTGCGCTACCTTGAATACCATACAGCAAAGACATGAGGTAGTCTCGTTGGGCACACTGAGTTGCAGAATATAGTTAGGGAAGCTGGAATCCAAATGAACTTCCCGTAACTACCGAATTGGCATGCAAATGCAAATAGTTTTTGAAATTTCTTGTGGGATGAATCCAAAGTGAAGATAACTTTCATCTCAATTTGGGCAATAACACAGTCTAATTGCCCGTTATAGTGAAGAAAACTGCGCGTTTAAGGAAGGCGCATGAAGAAGTCCATCAAAGTATTCCGCCGCCAATTTCTGCTGTACAGCCCAAAACTGACAACATTGTTTTATTCAGTCTATTCGGTTCGTTATGCAGACGTTAATTGTAACACTCATTGAATTGTTTAAAATTGTTCGTCGAATGAGAATTAGATCTTATTGTCTCTTTGTAAAAATAGACACACAAAAAATCAGAGTAGAACTTTTCCAGAGAAACGTTCTGGGCCCTAACGATGTTGCTTGCTTTCATGAAATTTTAAACCTAGTTCGCTCAAAATAAGTTCATATAACAACGCGGAATACATCGTATTATGGTCAGAAACGCAATATTTTCTAGTTTCAGCGTACCTGTTTTTGGAGGTGCTTTTTCTGGAAGGTCATTTAGAAACACGTCAGTCGAAATCCGACTAGCTTCGCCTAATCGTAAATCATGTGAGGATTCGCAGCACAAGACGTTCTACCCTAGAGAGTTGCTAGACATGATAAATTCGATTTACTATAAACGGTGGGGAATTATGAGAATGACAGTGTAGCAGATTACAGCGTATCGTTTAGTTGAACAATCTCATCCATTCGCTTCCACGATTCGAAGCAGTTTCCTTGAAGTAGGTGGCAGGTCAATGCTGGTGAAAGCGGTCTGTTGTAGACGGTTGCGATGCATCGTCAGTCTAGTTCCTCATGTGACTGTCGCATTCCTGAAGGTGGCGGAAACTAAATTGTTTGGTTTAGTCAGGTTGAATTGATCATCTGTGACGACACCTAAATCTAAATATTGAAGACTCGGCATCCGATGGAAACACAACAGAAAACCGCGACATTCGATGGAAACACGACAGAAGTGTTACAGTAGAGTTGTTTGCTCGTTATGGCTTCTGTCCATTCAAGTGACACAACTCTTTTCCGCATTTGACTAGAATACTGACCTGCATCATCAGCAGTATACTCCGTTACAAGGGCAGCAACCACATTAAATCAAATGACGTGACGCTCCAAGCCACTGTTCCGCTGTTGTGCCCTGAGTGTCATATGCACATGTGCACAAGCTCATGTTTTGAATGACCTTGTGCAAGTGGCAGTATCACGTGCTCAACCTTCTGATTGCCGTGGGTCTGCAGTGCCCGTTACCGGTTGAACAATGAACCGAAAGTTTACCAATGGAGCTGTCGACCAGCTTCCGGAACAGTTGTGACTACTGCTGCGTTGTGGTGAATCGCACATCGATGTCATGGTACGTTAAAACAATCCCAGAAAAGCTATCGGACAAAAATTCCGGGGGCCGAAAACTGTTGTTGAACAGTAGTATATTGCTTTACAAGGGTAGCAACCATATTGAATAAGACGACGGGCGGCCTGTAAATAAGCGACACGGAAATACTCCTGTTGTCCTCCATATGGGGCATGTTTGCAAAATATGGTAATTTCTAAACATCACGAAGCACCCCTTGATGTTTCAAACGCCTCTTCACAAATAAACATGACGGCTTTTGAAAAAAACCTTCTAATCCAAGGTATCATGAGCGAAAAATGTGAGAAACCCATGTGGCTTTTATTTTTGGTAGTTGGCAACTGAGTGTCCTACACGATATTTATGTCGGTTGGTGTACCTAAGGCAAATGGTGGGAACAAGCAGATTCAACAATGTGATGAACAGCGGCCTAAAATTACCAGCACTGAGGAACTTCTTTACAACCTCAGTGGCAATAGACCGTCAAGTTTCGAAAAGCTCATGAGTTCGCAGCAATTTTCAAGCGAGTTGTTTCGGTCACTAACAAATGCTGCAATAGCGCAAACGCTGAATGCGCGTCATACCGCCAAGCTGCTCTGTCAGATGTGTTCCGTTCATGTAGATCACGGTCGAAAAAAATTAGCCAATGCAACATCCGTACAACTCAGTGATCAGAAACGCCAGGATAGAGCTCCGTCAATCGGTGAGGCGTGCGAACGATGCACGCTTCGCTAGTTATTCTACTGGAGAAATAATTGGTCGATGTAACAGTCAGTCTTCTAATCACTGCATGTTTTTTCACGATTTCATGTGAAGCCCAGTGAGGAGCAAAACGTATCAGCCGATCGAGTTTTCGAATGAATTTCATCGGAGACTGGAATGCCACATCCTATTTCCGCCGCGTTTTCCGAAAATGTCACATAGCTCCTTCAATAAACGTGGTTTATTGCTACCAAAACGAATAATGACAAACGGAGTAGTATTTTGTCCATCGCATTCGCGCTATTTTGCAATGAGATCAATCGATCATATTTCCCCCATTTTGGAAAACCAGTTTAACTAATGTTTAATTTTGAGTAACTTATGGGCAATGAACATCACAGGGTCGCATGGAAACAACAGGTTTGCTCAATAAGTTGATACAAGTAAATAGAAGTGATTTCTCTCAGAAACGAACATTCTTCGGTCCCTTTTCATTGATATAATCAACATAGTGTTTTTTTTGAAACATGGTTTTTGACTTACTGAAATTGAGTAATCTATGACGGACAGTGGGTAAGCGGATATCGCGTTATGAGTTCGTTGTTTTATTCCGACTGACTGCCTACCACAAAAAACGCACAGCCCACTTGTTCGATGTGCATCCCCAAAAAGCGGCCCACACCCCAAGAAAATTACTGTTTCCGAGAACAGAAAATAAGAGAGACTAGGCTACAATACAGGAAATCAGAATACTTACCTGGATGTCCTCTATGGTAATTGAGGAAAATGTTGATTTTCGAATCATTTAAAATGAGGGCCATCCCCTTTATCAATCAGAATGCTTGAGTAGAACACAGACCTCCACTTTCAATAGATACCCACTTTGGACAATGAAAGTGCTCGGTGGAAAGTTTGGATTTTTCCAGAGTTAAGATCAAGGTGACAGGTTAATTCGCTTGTTGTCGAAACCGGGCAAAGTTGCATTCTTTAAATAGTTCCTACAGTTAGTTCGGTGAAACAATGAGGTTTCTAAATGGACTAAGTGCCACAACAAAATGTTACAGTTGCATTCTTTAAATAGTTCCTACAGTTAATTTGGTGAAACAATAAGGTTTCTGAATGAACTTAGTACCTTAACAAAATGTTACGTCATCATTACGATAGCTCGGACCGATGGTGATTCCTGGTTCTAGACAATTCGGAGTTCCTCAATATACTTCGCTGTGGCGCGTTGCCAGGTTCTTCAAGGAACAGGTTGGTAATAAAGCTGTTGAAAACTTTGACAGCTTGCGATCAGTTTTGTCCACCAAAAAGCCCATTTCAACGTAATAAATCTAGTCTTGGCACATATCGGAAACTCTCGTAATACGCTCTTTCAAATCTATTTTATTTTGAAGGGAAACGGGACTGAATTCCAGTTGAATTTCTAACCTGACGAATACAATGCTATGTCGAATTTTGTCCCAGATAGTGAACCACGTGGTCATCGCCCATTACATCTGGTCGAGAGCAAGTATATCAACCATAATTTCAGACTGCCACGGCCTTGTATGCGGATACGCCGTGGACTTCCAGGACTAGAGATCCTCTGCTGTGTTAAACCACAGGTGATAATCAAGCCACCATGGCTGCTAATTTTGTAAATTTTTCGTGAACAAGGACTCCGAATTTTGAGGCTGGCTACCGGCATTAGTTTATATGAGGGGGTGTCACGTTTCTTTTTTTAGTCGAGTTCTGATTCGCCGAGATTCCAGGGACCCCTTTTTGTCTCAAACACGTTCAAAATGTAGTGGGTTCCTTGCGATTATGAGGAATACTCACATACTGATTATGTCATTTTCATCTTTTTGTGCCAACGGACATGTCTTTTGTCAAATAATTTATTCACAACTATATATGATCTGCCAGAGACACATGTATCTAGAGCAAATCACGCTTTTGACATCTGGTTCCCAAGCTAAAATAGATCACGCCCGCGCCTTTCACCGAACAGTTGGTACCAAGGTGAACAGCTACTGACAGATTGACATTGGCCACTTGAACGATAACGAAATACACGGACGTAGATTCCAGATAGAGACAAATGTCCTTGGATGAATTAGGCGCCCAAAATAAGGCTTTTTCTAGATTTCAGACCCAAGGAGCAGTACTTCTGCGATATTGCCGAAGAGTATGCGATAAGGTTGGATGCACCTTGATGGCCCAGTAGTGTTAATTCATTGTAGAATGGCCAAAACGCGGTCTCTTTAAATCAGCTCACCACAAAATCCCCATTGAAAGCACTTTGAGCTTTGGGTTAGAACAACTTCATGTCATCGC
>NW_008752059.1:114836-119803 GCF_000715545.1 Opisthorchis viverrini | reverse complement strand
ACGTCTCAGGTCCGCTGCTCGAATAGGCCAAGTCTCACAGCCATACAGCAAAACAGCCCGTACTGTAGCTTGATACACACGTCCTTTCAGATTCAGGGATAAACCATTCTGACGCTATAGGTGTCTCAAGTTAGCAAACGCGACCCGAGCCTTACAGATTCGTGCAGTCACCTCATCTGTCACACTACAGTCAGAACTAATGCAACTTCCAAAATATGTAAAGTGCTCCACAACTTGCAGTACCCCTCCCTGGATTGTAAGTGATGTGATCAGTGACTGCACGTCCACGAGCATGACTTCACACTTTGTAGGTGCAAAGTGCCTACCAAAGGACCGGATGACTTTGATTAGTTCATTCAAGAACACTTGCGCCTTCTCCGCCTCTTCGAACACGTCGTCTGCATATTGCAGATCGACAAGGTTTTCTTCACAGAAACAGATTCCTACGGCGGAAGACCAGGGTGATACAATCCACTTTTCCACCGCCAACGGATGGTTTTGTTCTCGTTGAAATGCCATCCAGCCGTGATTTCCAGCAATATGCTGCGATTAGAGGCCAAACTGTATATAACTCGCGAAATATGACTACTTACGCATTAAACTGATGTTAGAGGTAAATTTATGGACCTCCCGTTCCGTAAAGTAATCTATAATATCGTACAAATAGGAAGATGGGGTAGTCTTTGATTAGCACATTCAGTTTTTCAACACCATGTGCTTCAGTCGAGATCCAGTTGTTTCGCACTACGGCACCGACAATTTGGTCATAGTAACATTCCATCAAAGGCGCCTAAGTCCTTCTTTGACGTAAAAGGCTTAAAGATAGCTGCTGATACACAACGGGAGTCGTATGCAGAACGCTGCACTTGTCACTTAAAATCCCAGGTTCACATCTTGATTTTCGGTGGACATATTTGACCACGAACCAACGATACAGACCGAGTTAACTTGTCTGTAGGTTAGCATTCCAGAAAAGCACTTACCTGTGTTAAAGCTTTCTAGCAGTTCAGAATATTGCGTATGCAGAACGCTGCACTTGTCACTTAAAATCCCAGGTTCACATCTTGATTTTCGGTGGACATATTTGACCACGAACCAACGATACAGACCGAGTTAACTTGTCTGTAGGTTAGCATTCCAGAAAAGCACTTACCTGTGTTAAAGCTTTCTAGCAGTTGCAAACAGAATATTGTAGGGGAATGTTACCGCTTATAGCAAAGGTCATATGAGCTGTGGTTTCTCACCATGAATGAAGTTCACCGATCAACAAGAAGACCATGTTCTCTTGAATAAAATAACTTCATAAAATTATTACGAGGCAGAAATTTCTTTGACCGAATTTCAAAAGGGACCTACAGACTAGAGTCGACCTCTTCAAGATCAGCACATTCAATCTACGTTGCAAGTTACCATTTAGAGAATAAGATGTTAGCCTTCGAATTTAGAATTTCTCCCAACGCTTCAATGACATTTTCATCCAACTTGGAATGTCCTGAGAATTGATGATATGTCTCGTGGATCACGTGGCATAATAATCGTGCGTTTCTTCTTGTTGTCTCTTTTATTACTTTCAACCTATCGACGGAAACAAGAACCCTCCGAAAACTTTGAGAAAAAGCATTTTTGACCGCCTACTACAAAAAATCAAAACCCAAAAACGCATCAAAATAGTGATCTAGATTCAACTTTTCGAATGACGAATGTAGCAGGAACTTGGGCAAACATGTGTAAATTTTAAGAGGGACTTTGCCAGTCGCGTAAGTAAGCTCCGCAAATGAGTGTTCAACATGAAGATATATCTTAGTTCTGTTGCCTGGAATGCGTTCACGATCACCGGTTCCCAATGCGTACGAAATAGACAACAGTTTAGAACGAGCCCAGATCATAATCAGGCTTCACTCGGATCTCGTTGTGGTTACGTTAGTGGCAAACGTCATTCATAAAAGTTCGGACCGGAGAGATCCGTTAACCAATCGACACAATCATAAAATTACCGACTCTCCGCACAACTTGTTGAATGAACCACGCAAAATCCCCAGGCCTGGATACCTTTGGCTTGACCACCTAAGCATGACAAATGAAGCGGTGCTTATGTGTATGTTTGTAATGTACTATTCATAAGGTTGCTGAAAGTCCGTCGACAGCCCACGACCGGTTTCGCTCATTTTGGGGCTCATCAGGTAGGAGCAGTCCTCGAGTTCCCGTCAACCTCATGTTCTAATTGAACCCAAATTGCACGAAATTAGCGAATATACACTCGTTTTCAAATTAATTTGGTATCGCGATATCTCGAATATCGTAGCGACTGAAACATGAGACGGCCTGGTACAGCACATTCAGTTACCTGGAAACATCACAAACGAGAGGTTCAGCTGGGTTCCAGATGAGTCCCTCGAAAAACTCAAATTAGTTTACAAATGAGTGCATATTCGGTGCTTATGTGCTTATCTGATGTGTCACTTTTCTCAGGGCGTCCAATCGTACACCAATCCAGGATCATCGGATTTCGGCGAGTCCCGTTTTTGTCGCAGGATAGCTGCCGACCAATTAGAGTAGACTGTCTATATGAGACTGATCTGTATGCGCGCCAACATGGTTTTGACAAAATAACCTATTTGCCGAAATTTGAGAATTGTTGTGTGTTTCTGTTACATATTTTACGGAATTATGCGTACGCTTATGGATAAGTGTAGCTGTGTTCTTCAGTACTTCATTGCGCCATTTCATGTAGTGTTTGAATTATGAGACTTTCGAATTTTCGAACTTCTGCGGCCTTCACAGTTTTTGGGTACCTGAGGCATGAGGTGTGATTGACTCAAAAGAAACGAAAATAAGTTTTGCTAGTCTGCGGCGAAACTCTATCATACCTATCAGTTTTACACTCATACCTACTTTCTGGCTGGAACTACATATCTAATCCTCGCCGCATTGAGCAACATTACTATGTTCACAAAGTTGTTCGAACTTTGTTGGTCTGCTTTGGAATGAGTGGTTGTGAGATGAATGGGCTACGGTACACCGGAAACAGACTGCCTTACTCCTGGGTTCTACACGCCGTGTGAAACTGGTTTGTATGAAATTTTAGTCAGCGGTTCGATCAAACAAAACCATCAGCATTCTAAATCAGAAGAAATGCAATGAATATATAATCCACAGGAATCCGTCACACTAAGGGTTGTGGGTAGTCGTCCCCTTTAAACATCACTATTTTAAGCAAACATATTACTGTGTATATAACGCTGCTAATTCTCTTTTGTACGCAAAAGTGTGTGGGAAAAGATCTTGCTTCAACGCAGCTTGTAAGACCAAATGATATCAAAACGTTTTTCGGTCTGTCGATTCTCCTGGGCATCATCAGAATTACCGGAACACGCTCAATGGCAAGATGGAGAGGTACAACAACATATGTGTGTACGGGCAAAACAGGTCTAAACTAACAATATGAACAAGACAACGGCAGATTCTAATGTAGTTCATTCACCCTAAGCGAATGCCACAAAAGTACGATTTATTTGGTTGTTGGTCTGTTCGCCGAGCTTGGCAGTTGGATTGCCAACTGCCAACCTTGCGCGTAGTCTATGTTTAGTGGCCAAGCTGCGCTTCACCGGGCATCTGACGCTAAGCGAAGTTTATTGAGTAAATTGTGGAACCGCTTTGCAGTCTTCACTTACTGTTGTGTAATAGTCAACGAATATCCAAGAAAGTTGAAGAGGACAAGTGTGTTTGCTAATGGATGACTTAGCGGTTTGCCTCCGTTCACCACGAACCAAATGCGGAAAGGACCCTAATTATACAGGTTGCAGCGAGAGTTACTTGAATCACTTTATTCAGTACCCAACGATCCCAGAATGTAAAATGAAGAGACGGTCTTAACGCAGTTTCAAAATAGTACGCTACCATCTAAAAACTATGCAATTCTATGTAAGTTGTACATCAGGATTTGCCAGGGAATAGAAGGCCTTCTCCAATATGACCATACTACGTTCTAGTCAGGGTAAACGCCATCATCATGACCTTTCTAGCACATCTGGTGTGTGCCTGCATATAGTTGGTATTTGGTGATGAATTCTAAACAAACATTCTGGTGCGTTTCAAGCAAAAAGACAAACAAACCTTTCAAAAGTCGTTGCTTAATTTAGTAACGAGACAACGGAATGCGAAATGATTGTTAGTGAAACTCTGTTTTGTTAGCATTCATTGATTAACGTTTTCGAATACGGTATGAAAATGCAACCGTTCTTAAGACGCATCGTCGGAAAAAACGTTTGGCAATGTCCGTACATTCGCATCGGTTTCGGTGATGCGGGGAAATCTTGCGAATTCTTTAATGCTCATTTTTCACCTCGTCTGTATCGAGTTTGCCGACACAAACATGTGTGGAGTATCTAAATCCAGGCAGAATTATCAATGAAATATCGTGCCTTAATCAGACGGGGATCTGTGTGAGTAAATGCTGCGCCCTGCTGTTTCCTTTGGTCGCACAAAAAACATGCTGTAAATTGTTATTTTGGCCCGGGTCCGTCTACGTTACGCGGTTTTATGAGAATGCTCAAGAAACGTGAAGGCCTGGGGTATTATGTGCTCTTCGTTTTGTAGTCGGGTGCAACTAATATAGTAGTGAGTAAAATTCGATTTATAAAGTTGTACCGCTTATTTACGACTTGGGCTAATCGTTCTCCGTGTGGTTGGTACAGAATGCATAAACCGTCGTCTCTGTAGACATAAGCATGAAGGAAACCACAGCAAGTTCATCGCAAGGAATTTCTATGTTTAATGCCCCACTTACAAATCATCGAACATTAATTCTTTCCCTATTTCCGGCTATTCAGAAAAGTAACCAATGTGCTGTATTACGCAAAATTATCCACATATCCCAAGCCGATAATTGTGATACACTCAAGGCAGTCCATTCTTATTGCGTGTCGTTCGTTACCAATGTCGACCACACTAAACTCGAGACTCGGGCT
>NW_008752059.1:98542-109183 GCF_000715545.1 Opisthorchis viverrini | reverse complement strand
TTAGTCCACCATGCAACCTTGACATTCAGTCACCATGCGTCTCTAGTTGGCGGTGCCGAATAGGAAGTCGAAAGATGTCGCCCCGAATGCCGAGGTCAACTTGGCAGCTCACGAATCACACAAACTAGATATTCGGACGTAGTGCCGTTTTCTAACCATCCTATTTTGTTGACAAACAAAGCTGGTATTTTGGAGTCTTCTGGTTGCAGAATGAAGCTTGTTACACATTCCGTTGGAGAATAACGGGGAAATATATTGAAGTTGTGAACGAATTAGTCTCTATGTGCTCGACTCCACGGAACTTGACTTTACAGTAGAGCCCACAGTGAATGTTTCGCCCAATGACTGAACCTTTTAGCGCACGAAACGGTCGGCACGTGAGCACGTGATGTGGGGTCTGTGGGCGAAAAATAAGCACGAGTTACTCCCGCTGGTACTCAACCCGTCGCGACCGAACGGTTCTTAAGGTGCACACGGCTAATAATTCTCCGCAAGAGATAAACAGGTGTAAGGCAAACCTCAGATTTTCAGCATACACTGAATTCACACTTGGGACGAAGTCCTCGTCGAAAATTCTGAAACAACGCCTCGTAAGAGTTTTTCTAAACGGGTATATTACAGAATGATATGCGCATGTCTTCTGATGGATAAGATTCTGTTTATGGAAGCATCGGCAAGGTAGTTTTGAAATACTGGAAGTCTGCAATCCACGGGATGTTTGCCAAAATACGCTAAAAGTTCCATCCTGAAGTGGTTGGAGACTGTGTACAGTCTGACAGAAAAATATTGCCATCTTCGATCAAACGACACCAGTTGTAATTGCTGATACCGGGATATCATGCAACAACAAGGCAAAACGTCTCATTATAGAACCGGGGAAGGTAGCAATTTATGTACATACGGGAAACGGCCAAGAACAAGGCGCTTCCACAGACAAAGAGTTGGACGTTTGACTAAGCTGTGTCAGTCTACGCACTCTTTCATGTAAGCCGCCGAATACCCTTCAGAGGTAAACGTTGACGTCCCCAATGGTTGTCATTCCAATGGATCGCTTGTTTTTATGTATCTCAACGGGTGCAGACAAATTTGTAGACGGATGAGGTTTCGCGAAGATAAATAGTTGCTGGCTCTGGAAAGCACCCTCGATGAATCCCGCTCTAGGCATTTTGTAAATCCTTTTTCCGATACAATCAACTTAATATAACTCCAAATTTTCACTTTACAGTCTGATAAATTTGTAGAGACTGACTGCCATATTCTCGGCCCGCTCAACGACATGTCTTGGCATAAACAATCGCTGTCTTCAATGACATTAACAACAGTGGCAGAACTGAAAGTGAAGCCGTTGACCCTACGAACGTCAAGCAAATAGGATAGACTCCAAGGCAGGCTCACATGCGGAGGATTGGGCCCACTTTGGGAGGTGAAATCCTAGGATCCTCCGAAATGGTATATTATTGACCGAGTCTAGGTTTTGTAACCTCCATGAACGGAGACTTTCGTGCTGAAAGAAGCGTACCACAACGGGACTAGCGGAGGTTCAGGGCGCGCATGTGCTCGGCCAATCACAAATAAAGGTTACACAGCGTCACATCTGGCGTGCGCATATATATTGAAAGCCACGCACCCCCTGAGGCGCACGGAAATGCAAACTGGCTAGTGTAATCACGTCAAAAGTAACGTGAGGTAGCATCAATGGTGACAGTCCCGAATGGCTTTGTGGTGAGTCAGAGATAAGCTAATCGGTTGTGTTGTTTAAAGGACATCCCAATTACCATATGGTGGAATAAGAACTTTCTGGACAATAGATTCTCCTCTTCTACCAGACTCTATGTACCCTATTTCAGAAAACATTTCTGAAAGCCTTGTTGTCATCCGTTTTCAGATTTTCCAAACAAACGAAAACTTCCCATTTTGTTGTATGTAGATTAGATTCGTCACAGGCACCCATCAAATGCCAGATATCAAGCGAAACTAATGATTTGCGAGGTCTTAAGGTCGTACTTATGGCGTCTGTTTTAATTCCAGACACATTTTACGGAATATCTGATGACTACTGAAGCCTGATTTTGAACAGCTTAGGCTAAGCTCGAATCCAGGTCTTCGATTTGCAATTTTCTCCCCTTCTCCACTAATTATTTCTTTGATAGTGACTGTTCAACATATTTTTTAACATAAAAATAGCTGCTATCAGGTAAGCACCGTAACCTGTATAGACGTAATACACTGTACATAAGCTTGCTGAAATTTCCTCAACGGCCCACAATTTTTTTCGCCTTTCTTAGGACTCATCGGGAAGGCGAACTCCCCGAGTTTCCGTCAACTTGATATTCTAACTGATCTCAACTTGCAGGACATAAGCGAAAACCACTCATCTACAAGTCATTTCGGTTTAGCTGGGCACCCAACTGAAACCAAACTGCATCCGTTTTTTTTATGATGTCTTAAATCAAATGAATATTCTGCACCAGGCCACATCATGCTTCAGTTGTTACAATATTTGGGATACCGCGATTCACGCATAGACGCAATACACTACTCATGAGGTTGCTGGAAATTCTTCGACAACCCACGACCAGGTAAGGCTTCCGCAAAACCAAATCAGTTTGCAAATAAGTGTACTCCGTTTCAGGCCTGCTCAGAAAACACCAGCGGTGCATACCTCCTAAACAGGTAGAAAGATATAAACTCGCCACTCCTGAGATCAAACCGTTCGGCCACCTGTTGTACAGTTAACTCACAACATTAACTATCGACGTCCAACACAATTTCCACCGTAATTGTTTTAATTCAAAGGGAAGACACAGTTTTAAACGACTCACTTTAACTTCCAGTTCTATAGACCAGTTGGATAAAAAATCAATCACTCCACATCTTCTGAGTACAGCTCAGATTAGAATTCATACATTCTACAAAACAGGAAAACTGAAATAAACTGAGGCAAATTATGTTCACAAAAGAGAACCCTACTGCCTCACAATGCCATGCCTAAATTCCGGCAAAACGTTGTTTCTGATGTATGAATTCCCTCTGAACATAGCGCTGGTGATGATATTTTCACTTTTGGTGCACAGGTATCGAAAATCAGACTTAGAGGGCTAGCGGAGCACTTAGCATTTTTCTGCGCGACTGTGTTTCGTCAGTGCTGTAAGGAAGAGTGTTTAAGAAGGTTGATAATTTGGAGAGTTCCGATTATCGAATGGCATCAATTACATGGCGAAATCCCCACTGATACTGTGTCTGTGTGGTACCAGACACGGACTGAATTGTGAATGAACAAACAGAACGTTTCGGGTTGCGTATCCGTGACACATTAGGAATACTTTACTGAAACTAAATGTAATCTAGTCGTCGACATGTTGCAAGGACATTTTTATCAGTTAATCGACAGGTCTCCGGAGGCCAGCCATTCCTAATAGCCGAACATCACATCAACTGGACGGATGTGTCATGCGCAAGCTACAGACCAAACGAAGGTATACCCTGATTGGTCACAACGCAAGCTAATCTGTGTCAAGCACCCTTAGCTCGATGCTTCTCGGCCTCTAAGGGCGATTATAGCCCGACGTTTTGTAAAATCCTGTGACTATTCTACAAATACAGTGGTGATAATCCTCCTTTGTATCCATAAAGGGCTGTCTGAAGCTGCCGTACCTTCTGATATACCATGGTGTGCGGAGAACGACCGTTCAGCAGGTCACACTCACAGGTGTCTTGTGCGATCTACTCAACCTGCGAAAAACCTCACATTTAAATTCACACGCGCAGACAATCGGTGACCTATACGCTCTGTCTCATTCCACGGCACCGGTAGGCTTACCATACACCGCATCCTTACACCACAATACAACGCATCCCATGTTCTGCTAAACCGTCATTCAAAGCTTGCTTCTCATGATTGGTCTTAATTACTGATTTATAATTTCGCTCCAAAATCTGTTTAGGCTAACATAGATCACCTCCGAATGCAAAATTCTGTCGGAAGCGTTGGCGAATCGTATGGTTTAATATGGTAAGAATCTACACACAGCAGCATGAATGTGACGGACGAATTTGGTGGCCGAAGCGGTGTGCCTGTTTGTTTATCTGTTTCAGACTACCACTGTCGCTCATATCTATTGTTCAAAGGCAAGTTGGAAACTCGGTCTTTCTGGTGGAGGCGGGATAATCTGGCAGGTCACATTCGTGCTTTCTTCATGGGAATCACCATCCGGCAAATTTCAAGGGAGATCAGACTTGTAGCGATATGCAAGGCTAATTTGCAAATCAATTTGGTTTTCACGGGAGACGCAAGTAGATGATAAGCTTGACGGAAACTCGGGGACCGCGCCCACCCGATGAGCCCGAAGAAGCGCGAAACCGGTCGTGGGCTGTATAAGAGTTTTCAGCAACCTTATGAGTAGTTTCCTTTATGAAGATATGCAAGGATGTTTAACGACAAGTGACTGATCGATAACATGGTCATTTCTCTCTCGGACACTTAACCGGTTAGATATCTTGCAACGAAACCACAGTAAAAGCACATCAAATTAACCAGCGAATCGTAATATCTACACCAAGAAGAGTCTGACAGTCGGTCTTCTGTGTACAACATCCATGTGTGTGACATAACTAAAGCTTAGCTCACATGCGAAAATGCAGCAACAAAACCGTGGAAGTTCAACTGAAGGACTATAGAATGACTAGTCTTACTCTATAAACGAGGAACTTCTCGTTCTAAGGTATCGATAAGTAGATCGGTGCCATGGGGGGAGTTGAATTAAGACCACCGCTGACCAAAATCCTGGACAAAAACTTCACTCACCTTGAGGCTGAAGATAAAACGAGGATTGGTTTGCCCAATTTTGGGAAAACAATGCAGGGGAATTCAGTATTTCGTACCCTGGTATTGGGTTTTTGGAGTTCAAATTTCACAGTCTAATTCGATTAATCTTGTGGCTCAAGGTTCGTCCCTTATAACGATTTACTAACGCTTTACACAAATCGTCAAGCAAAAACTGATTGAAGTTATATGGGCAAATTGAAAGTGGCAAGCAAACAACTCTTGCAAGGGTTGTACGAAACGAAACTGACCCGATCTCCGCTTATACTTTGCTATTCAATGTAAAATGTGACGCTGCAGATGGGGATCACATTCTATTGTCATCATTGCGATACTTGTGACGTGTAGATCTTTCTCATCCACAGAGAATTTGTGTTGAACTCTAGCAATGTACGCGGTTTTTCCGATAATCGGCTTTGCGTATTTCACCAATTGTCTTGGGGTTTCGAATTGTAATCTTCTATTCAGCTCATCAGCACGCTCCGTTCAGACTAAGAAAGAACAGGATGCTGATTCTGGAACAATGACTTGGAGAGCTTCTGTGTGTGAGAACGTTCAAACCTTAATCAAGTTTACATTCTTTGGCTAAGAACAATCTAACACACAACCGTAGTATTCTTCAGTAGTCGACGTTTTACGGATCCCCAGGGACACCCATACCTTGAAAGATCTGTTCAGAAGTTACGGCTTGCTTTCTGCAACAAGTGGCTGACCAAACGCGTGGTTAACCAGCACGGAGAGAAGAAATCATTCCACTTTAACCACGCAGTTTATCCCATTTGGTCACCTGCAGGCTAACTCCACTGTTACCATTCTTAATGAGTTTAACGCTACCTGTGGAGTGTCCTGCTGATCCGGAAAAAAACCACATGCAGGTTCAATCAATGGGAAAATGTTCGCAGCAATTAGGTTGTCATCATTTCAGAGAGGTTTGGTAGACAATCGAACAAACAGCAACACAAGTGGGATTGGGAATGACGAATTCAAGACAGCGGATACTCGGTGGGTTCAAGTGAGCAGTAACTAAGACAGGCGCAGGTTCCAAAACCAAGAACCAAAAACAACCGGAACCGCACACATCCCACACAAATAGAGGCATCTGTAGCGATCAGACGGGTGTTGAATACGGCTAACATTGGAGTAGAACTTTAAAAGGGGAGGACTTCACGCTAAATAGTGGCGCAGTTCAAGGGTCAAATTCCGGCTGATCCGACAAGAGACTGTGCAAACAAAATCTAATGCTTGTTTGAAGATTAACACGAGCTAGACAGCCAGAAAATGCACACATGAATCGGCGGGCACTGGAAAATGTGGACATTGTCAGTCAGGGACCGAGGCTCGCAACATGGCAACTGGTGCCCGAGGTGGTGAAAGTCACCAGGCATTCCAGCGTGAATAGAGCAGTAGACGTAGAGCTGGCAAGCGAATGGAAAGCGGTTTCAAAGTGACACGAGGCGGTGTGACGTAACAAGTTTAACGGTGATTCTACCGATGGAGTGGCATTCGAGTAGTATGTTCTCTTGTTAATCTGCTTTCCGTCTCTTGAAATGTGAGATCTATTGCGGAATTTGTGGAGTCGCTCCGTAGCATTTGCTTGCATTTGAGTAGCAGTCAATGAAGACGCGTTCAAAGAGGGGATGGTTATTCAGTTTTCGTAAACAAGATTCAGATGAGAGTTTTACTTCCCTGTTCAATATTCTGTAACTCTTCGGTTGGCATTTTCTAATAAATAACTCCGCAGCGAAGGCCTTCTTCCTTTCATCAGTATAGCAGTCTGCATGTAAAAGTACAAGTTCCACCTAACCATTTTCACCGAACCCTAGTGCAATTTTCCATGCCCCTACGTCGCACACACAAATAAAATCTGCAAGCAACCATTATTTTTTCATCGAACGGAAAAGCACGGCCCCAGAATCCTAATCAAACGTGGCGACGCTACTCTCTAACCTATCTTTCGCAAATGATATTCATCCCCACCAACCAAGGAAAGGAACTTCAGACCGACATTCAACATTGAACAAATTACCATGTCCTAAAAAATTGTAGGCTGGTACCCTGACTGTCTAAACTCCCTATCAACCTGGTAACTTACTCACTTGTCCCCACGAAGCTTTTGTGTCAAAAGCGCAGCTTTGCCCCGCAATAAATTCACCAGCGGTTTACCAAACCTCTCTGAAAAGATCGGGTAGTATAATTACACGCCCTATGCATGGTCTCACCGTCCTCGTGTTCAAATCTTTTTGCATATTCGCGATATTTACACCGCGGAAGTTTCCAGAAGTAATCCCAGACTACTCATCCATTTTTCGAAATAAATTAGTTTAAGTCACAAAAAGAGAACCCTGTTACAATTTAGACTTCTGTTGTGCCTTCAAGATTAATGTACTGCCTGTCAATTATCGAGGGTATGTATCAGGCAATTAGTCCGCCTGTTTTATTCTCTCGGGATATTCAGTTAAACAAAAACGTCCTAATTGTACGTTACTTCTCGCTGGAGTGGAGAGACGTGTAGGCAAGCGTGCAAATGGCCTCTACTTCAAGACTGACATTCAAATAAACAGTTGTTTTCGCTGCCACGGGGTCTTTCAGAATTCGAGGATACCCCCAACAAGCCAGCGCTGATGGAAGTTTTGTTCTAAGAAGCTGGAATATCTTCGCCTCAAGTTAGCTGGATACGTACATTACCCCGGTGGTTTCCCTAAAACACTTTTGAATAGGTTGTTTTCAACACGTGGTAAATAACTTCGTATAGTTAAGTTATTAAGCTAAGCTCAGTGAGCGCTATTCAGTATGGATTTGCTCAGTCGAAACTTCAGTTAGATGCCACACGTGCGGTCGCTCGTCGATTCCCGTGTGGTACCAGTCCTGAACAAGCAATTATGGGCTTTCTTGCGAAATGTCGCTAAACGATGAATAAACTCTGGGTGAGCCCCCCTCTCAAAATGTGGAAGATGGATATTAACTCGATGCTCAGAAAACATTTCTCATTCAGGCGGGCAGGCCGTATAACCACTTTGATGTTTACTTTCACAGATACTCACATTATCATCTTCCAGAATGAAAGTAGAAAAAAGAACGTTGAATAAACTTCCTAGAAACATTCTATAAATGATTTCAAGAAGAAAACAAAAATTCACATTTCAGTATCACCTGAAGCTCAGCTAGAAAGTCGACCAAACTCGTTGAGATAGGCTGAGCAATTTAGGGCATGCTGCGGCCTACAAAATGATTTTGTTCCACATCTGCCCACCTGGCAGTCTACCAGCCTGACTACCTGCGTCCCAGCCAGACAAAAAAAACAACCGGCCCACCAAGCCCTCTATCGATTTATGTCCATCTATCTATCTATCTATCTATCTATCTATCTATCTCTCTGTCTATCTATCTATCTATCTATCCATCCATCTATTCATCCATCCATCTATCCATCTAGCTATCTAGGTATCTATCTACCTATCTGTCACTCAGTCAGTCAGCCTGTTTGTCTGTCCGCCTATCCTTCTCTAATTCTACTGCCCGTCTGTTTCTCTATCTATCTATCCATCTATCCATCCATCCACCCATGGTATACTCCTCTCTTCAAATTTGACCAACTTTAGTTTGCTTTACTTTGCTTTACTTTGATAATTCTGACGAGATACTCAACAGTCTTAAGCAGACGCGTCAAAATATTATTTACTTAACATTCAAACAAATGGAGCTACTGGTTTCAATTACATCCAAAATCCTAGATTTCCGAGAGAGCTGTACCCATTATCTGGTGTCATCTGCTTGTACTGCGAACCGCTTCGTGAATAAACCGAAACAGATTTTAGACTGTAATTTCGGTATCCACGTTCCTAATGTGTAACAGAAATGGTTCTCAACTAGGCTTGAAAACATTTCCAATGTACACATACTGTGATGTTGGCTTTTTAACCGCGTTTGAATCGCTCGATATTTTTTGGACCCAACTGCTGGCCTGTGACATAATTTAGAGTTATGGCCCTTAAGTGATTCTTCATCGCAACGTGTGCATCAACTAAACCAGGGTTCATTTCAATAGCGTTATACTTTAGGATATATTGTTACGACTCACCAATATGTTTCTGTTGAACAGGACAGAATGAATTCAACATCCATATGAGTTTCGGAATCGAGTTGATGAGAGCCCATTCAGGGCTAATTTTTCCAGTAATATCGTGTCCGTATTTTTGTGACAAGTTGTGTCTTGACCAGACTTTTATCCTATGCCTCCAAAAATGACAACAAAAGCAGCGGCAATAGCTTACATATTTGGCTNTTGAAAGATCTGTTCAGAAGTTACGGCTTGCTTTCTGCAACAAGTGGCTGACCAAACGCGTGGTTAACCAGCACGGAGAGAAGAAATCATTCCACTTTAACCACGCAGTTTATCCCATTTGGTCACCTGCAGGCTAACTCCACTGTTACCATTCTTAATGAGTTTAACGCTACCTGTGGAGTGTCCTGCTGATCCGGAAAAAAACCACATGCAGGTTCAATCAATGGGAAAATGTTCGCAGCAATTAGGTTGTCATCATTTCAGAGAGGTTTGGTAGACAATCGAACAAACAGCAACACAAGTGGGATTGGGAATGACGAATTCAAGACAGCGGATACTCGGTGGGTTCAAGTGAGCAGTAACTAAGACAGGCGCAGGTTCCAAAACCAAGAACCAAAAACAACCGGAACCGCACACATCCCACACAAATAGAGGCATCTGTAGCGATCAGACGGGTGTTGAATACGGCTAACATTGGAGTAGAACTTTAAAAGGGGAGGACTTCACGCTAAATAGTGGCGCAGTTCAAGGGTCAAATTCCGGCTGATCCGACAAGAGACTGTGCAAACAAAATCTAATGCTTGTTTGAAGATTAACACGAGCTAGACAGCCAGAAAATGCACACATGAATCGGCGGGCACTGGAAAATGTGGACATTGTCAGTCAGGGACCGAGGCTCGCAACATGGCAACTGGTGCCCGAGGTGGTGAAAGTCACCAGGCATTCCAGCGTGAATAGAGCAGTAGACGTAGAGCTGGCAAGCGAATGGAAAGCGGTTTCAAAGTGACACGAGGCGGTGTGACGTAACAAGTTTACCGGTGATTCTACCGATGGAGTGGCATTCGAGTAGTATGTTCTCTTGTTAATCTGCTTTCCGTCTCTTGAAATGTGAGATCTATTGCGGAATTTGTGGAGTCGCTCCGTAGCATTTGCTTGCATTTGAGTAGCAGTCAATGAAGACGCGTTCAAAGAGGGGATGGTTATTCAGTTTTCGTAAACAAGATTCAGATGAGAGTTTTACTTCCCTGTTCAATACTCTGTAACTCTTCGGTTGGCATTTTCTAATAAATAACTCCGCAGCGAAGGCCTTCTTCCTTTCATCAGTATAGCAGTCTGCATGTAAAAGTACAAGTTCCACCTAACCATTTTCACCGAACCCTAGTGCAATTTTCCATGCCCCTACGTCGCACACACAAATAAAATCTGCAAGCAACCATTATTTTTTCATCGAACGGAAAAGCACGGCCCCAGAATCCTGATCAAACGTGGCGACGCTCCTCTCTAACCTATCTTTCGCAAACGATATTCATCCCCACCAACCAAGAAAAGGAACTTCAGACCGACATTCAACATTGAACAAATTACCAGGTCCTAAAAAATTGTAGGCTGGTACCCTGACTGTCTAAACTCCCTATCAACCTGGTAACTTACTCACTTGTCCCCACGAAGCTTTTGTGTCAAAAGCGCAGCTTTGCCCCGCAATAAATTCACCAGCGGTTTACCAAACCTCTCTGAAAAGATCGGGTAGTATAATTAC
>NW_008752059.1:92233-95079 GCF_000715545.1 Opisthorchis viverrini | reverse complement strand
TGTACCCATTATCTGGTGTCATCTGCTTGTACTGCGAACCGCTTCGTGAATAAACCGAAACAGATTTTAGACTGTAATTTCGGTATCCACGTTCCTAATGTGTAACAGAAATGGTTCTCAACTAGGCTTGAAAACATTTCCCATGTACACATACTGTGATGTTGGCTTTTTAACCGCGTTTGAATCGCTCGATATTTTTTGGACCCAACTGCTGGCCTGTGACATAATTTAGAGTTATGGCCCTTAAGTGATTCTTCATCGCAACGTGTGCATCAACTAAACCAGGGTTCATTTCAATAGCGTTATACTTTAGGATATATTGTTACGACTCACCAATATGTTTCTGTTGAACAGGACAGAATGAATTCAACATCCATATGAGTTTCGGAATCGAGTTGATGAGAGCCCATTCAGGGCTAATTTTTTCAGAAATATCGTGTCCGTATTTTTGTGACAAGTTGTGTCTTGACCATCCCATGCCCCCAAAAGTGACAACAAAAGCAGCGGCAATAGCTTACATATTTGGCTTACGGATTGTACTCTTGCAATGTGTGTTTCTTGGGTCGGATATCGTACTCCCATACCACTGGGTTCTTTGACAAAACACATACAGGATTTAATTCTGACTATTGCTATGGGAACTGTCGAATGTGCGCAACGAAGTACCCTGGGTGAGATCTTGCTTTGCGGCTCAATTATGTTCTGCTACGAATGTCTGGTTGACCGTCCAGTTACAAGCGGGCAGTATATGAGGCCTCTAAACCGGTAGTCACGCAGTTCAACTCATGCGATCTGATACTAATTGCCCCCGAGGAATAAAACCCCAAGTAGAAGTTTCTTGAACCGCTGAGTTTTTACGTAGGTGCTGATAAAATTAGGGTAGCTGATGGTTGTCCGTCAACACTGACTTCATTCTCCAATTAACGTCACTTTTGAAAGGACGAAACAACATTACGTTTCTTCATTTTGAACACTGGATATCTCCTTTACAAAACATGTGGAACTTCAGAATTCCATCACGATTTGTAAATAAAACCAGGAATCTTTCAAAAATTCACAGTGCCAACAAGCAACTTTGTCCATAACTTATCACTCAATGAGTGCATTTAGGTGATAAAATTCTGTAGATAACCGCACAGCCTAGGCCATGAATGGGGCTGGTACGCCAAATGCTTAATAACGTAGCCAGTGTTAATGATGGATCTGCTAGAACAATTTTTGCTATGAAATCTTGTCAATTTTACATTAAAACGTCAATCGTCCTCTGTGAAGTATCATCGATTACTAGGGTACCAGCGATACTACTGATGATGGAGCATGCGAGTAGTATGTTTTCTCGTTAATCCGCTTTGTGTCTTTTGAAAACTGAGATCTATTAAGGAATTCGTGGGGTCGCTTTGTAGCATTTTCTGGCAACTGAGTAACAGTCAATTAATACCCAGGAAAATTTCAGGAAGACGCGTTGTTCAAGGAGAATATGGATATTAAGTTTTGCAAACAAGATGCATATGAAGGCTTTGCTCTCCTGTCTAATAATCCGCAACTCATCATCATCATCATCGACAGCATGACATCGGTGTTCAACACTGATTCTTCACTGCCGTGATCCGTAACTGTTCAGTTGGTGTTTCTCTAATAAACAGCTCCGCAGCGAAGGCCTTCCTCTTTTCACTAGTTTTCACGTGGCCAATGAAATGATTTGCGGCAGACCAGATTGATGTACGTTCCTGCATCTCCCGTGATGAATACGAGTGGCAGCTGTGGGAATGGGTACTAGGAACGATTTGGAAACCACGGCTACAATGTGGCGTGTTCGTGGAACCAAGTTGAACCAGCTGCTTTCATTTTAGGCGGGAGTCCTGTCCTCAGATTCCCAATCTAACGCGGTTAAATATTCTTATCTTACGGTTTTACCTGTAAACGGTTTATTTTGCCGGTGGATTAAGACGGCATCTTATGTGTTCTGTTATTGCCCCAATGAACACCAAAATCCGTCATATAGATATCAAGGAATTACTGTCTCGCCTGTTTGCATGAAAATCATTACGCGCGCTCCAAAACAATTAACATCCGACATTTTAGGCCCTCGAATACTATTCCATATACACTTGAAATTGACTGGAAAATGTTGTCATGTGTAGGGCTAGAAACTGTGTTGTCCGAGCTCACTTGAAGATCTAGTTTGAATAGAAAGGGAAATAGGGTGGGGAATGTGCGTATGTTAGTGGATTCACATCCCGAATTACAGGTTGTTCGCAAACGTTATTCGTGCGCGAAATTTCCTAAAGAAAATTGGCGAATACACCCCCACATCACACCCATTTGAACAGTCGTCTTCGTGTTCTGGTTCAGATATTCCGAGCGTCCACATCAAAGAGCACAAGTACTGAACCCGAATCTCTCTCTTATTGCAGTTCACCATTGGTGCTTGTCTTTGACACTGGCGGGGTTTGAACTCAAATATACGAGGCGAGTATATTGCCTGTGATTTTTACGCCTACATTCTTACCCAAGATTGAACAATAATGGGGTTATTGATATGCATCCATTTGGACCCTCAATTTAGTTTTCATGAAGATCAAGCTAAATCACTCATTTGTGGTTGAATGTTGTGCCCCGGGTCGCCTGACCTATCCATCGGTTCGATACACCAGTATCCCGGCCTGGTGAAACTCATTCATAACAATGTGATTACTTTGGCTCTTTAGTGGAAATTTTATGGCTGCGGAAATGAGTGTAGTTCGCTAATTTCGTACAATTTCCGTTAAGATGGAACGTGAGTTTGAAGGGCACACAAACACTGGGACCAATCGACTAGCTTCAAGTAGGATTAAACCGGTTGGGGG
>NW_008752059.1:86747-91632 GCF_000715545.1 Opisthorchis viverrini | reverse complement strand
TCAAAGAGCACAAGTACTGAACCCGAATCTCTATCTTATTGCAGTTCACCATTGGTGCTTGTCTTTGACACTGGCGGGGGTTGAACTCAAATATACGAGGCGAGGATATTGCCTGTGATTTTTACGCCTACATTCTTACCCAAGATTGAACAATAATGGGGTTATTGATATGCATCCATTTGGACCCTCAATTTAGTTTTCATGAAGATTCAGCTAAATCACTCATTTGTGGTTGAATGTGTTGCCCCAGGCCGCCTGACCTATCCATTGGTTCGATACACCAGTATCCCAGCCTGGTGAAACTCATTCATAACAATGTGATTACTTTGGCTCTTTAGTGGAAATTTTATGGTTGCGGAAATGAGTGTAGTTCGCTAATTTCGTGCAATTTGCGTTAAGATGGAACATGAGTTTGAAGGGCACACAAACACTGGGACTAAGTAGGATTAAACCGATCGGGGG
Organism: Opisthorchis viverrini; assembly: GCF_000715545.1. Taxonomy (NCBI): domain Eukaryota; kingdom Metazoa; phylum Platyhelminthes; class Trematoda; order Opisthorchiida; family Opisthorchiidae; genus Opisthorchis; species Opisthorchis viverrini. Next base: position 91,170 of record NW_008752059.1, on the reverse strand, counting down.
CTGTCGAAAGGGTTTCAGAAAATTTCCGAATCATGCGTTACGTATCAGATGGGCGCGGACTGACTGTATGGAATGAGAAGAAGCAGAAGTATGGTGCTGATGAATATTCCATTGCCATGATCCCAGCCATGCGCGCAATAGTTCTGGATGCTCACTTTTTGGTCCACCAACCGATGATCATTTCTTATCGAGGGATCTGCTTTTCTCAATCCGCCAAGGCCCTTATTGGACAGGGAATTCCTCAGGTGGCCATTGTGTGCTCTCTGCGTACTTACGACAGTTTCATGCGTGGTATGTGGCTTTGGGTGTACATTTTTGCCAGTGAATCTCACACCAGACCCAGTATGAGGAAGACTTTGTGCCCGATGAGCGAGTCTTGAATGTGCTAGCCATTGGGCATTGTTTATCCTTTCTTCGGGTGTTGGCCTTTACACGCGTGTTTCCATATCGAACATTCTTACATACGTTGGGATTCATCTTTCCGAGTGAAACTGTTGTTGAAATGACTTCGAATGAGACGTTTCTCTCTTTTGTCTAATATTCCTCTGTGACCATCCCACATTCATCGCCTGCATTTATCTTTTATGTCTGTGACCATGCTCTTCAAACATAAGCGATTTTAGGTTATCAATTTGAATTTGGTCATAGAACAATGTGCGCTATCGGGTGACCTGAAGAAGGCGTACTGTGAAAAATCCTTGTTTCCAATATTTCTTACTTACATGCATAGAACTTCGTGCACCCCTCCTGTGAGAAAATAAAATGTAAGGAAAAGCACAAAATGATACAGTACTTATTGTCTCCTGGACATTTAGTTGCTTAGTAGTCCCAGGCCAGGCCAAGCCGACTTAATATTTAGTTTGCAACCATGCAACTGTGCGTGCAGTTTTTATAACCTTTTCAGTAAATATTACAATTTTTATTTTTCCATCCCTCTTTTAATCGATATCCTGGTTTAATTAAACCGGGTTTTCAAGCCTAGCCACAAAGCTTTATTCCAAAGATAGAACTGTGAATGATCGGCCGCTGAGGGCGTATGTGCATCCGCGTGACAGGTCGATGTGCGCGGAGTAATCGATCAAACGTCCGAGACAAAAACCGAAAAAGCCGCCAAACTCCATCCCAGCACTCCTCTCTCGGCATGTCACAGTTCCTACAGTAGGTTTTACAGTGAGGCCATAAGGAACTCCCACGAGTCTGTGCGGTGCCACACTGAATTTATCTCTTCCTTCGTGCGTTTCTTTGAAAAATCGAGTTTGGAAATAATAAGAAAAAATTAACAGTTGGCAAAATTTCTAGTATCAGTACCCTAATGTAACTATCCCGCGAGCATCTAAACCGGTTTTATTCAGATCGGAAATACGCAGAGTGAGCGTTTAAGTCTGCTGTGAAAATGCCTTGAGTGATTGTGAAGGAACAACTTATGGAATCTAACTTTACTGGCGTAACGAGAATAACTGGAGTTGGTAAGTGCTAGAAAACAGTGACTTTTTCTAGATAAATGCGCTGGTCTTTGTAGGCAACAACTTAACTGTTTTCAGCCTTAAATCTACCATGGTATGGCGTAAAAACAGAACGAGAAAGTTGTAAGATTTTCACACCCTCCTAGATCCAGTCCTCGTCTGTGAGATGTTGGTGGTACATGGTTCGAAATAATTGAGGAACGATGATTGCAACACGATAACAGATAATTTACCATCCGCGGAACACGTCGACGCTTAATCTTCAAGAAAATACTGTCATCAGTAAACTTCTCTCCGAGTAGTTAAGGAACCAACGAAAAAATCCATAAACCCGACACTTCTTACGCGTCTCCTAACACGATATTGCAGGCTACCCCACCCCTGCAGAAATCCTCGACATCCGACAGGTGAAAAAATTCCAGAAAGGTCATTCTCTGGTCCGAAGGAAATAAAGTTGGAATTTGTTCCGGACCCACATGTACTAAATACAGGATGAACCGGACGAAACCGCTGCTCTGGATGGCATACAGGTATCAAACGGTACTGAAGGATTTAGTGGCAGTTGTCACCAGATAAACCAACAGGATTGATCAGGGACCATGGTCATTCGAAGACAACAACAGGAAAAACAGATACACATTTCTCCTAAATGCAACTTAAATCAGCAAACACCGCTGCTTCAATGTTTGTAGAAATTCAATCCAGACGGAAACATTGACCCGGCCACCTGTGGACTCCTTACCCAATATACCTCAACATATCCCAGTTATCGTGATGCCCAAAAATCGTGACACAGGGAACTAATGACGTCTGTGGGCGTTTCGTACTAAGCCTATCGAGGCCGGTTGCAAAAGATGCCATCCAGTTTACTCTTCCCATTCACGCCTTTATTGCAATGAGGCTTGTGGTTGCTGTCGTGTTGGTGCCTTTTGCGCAGCATATCGATTTATTCATTTGAACATGGCTGTTGTCTAACCGGATTCACTATTGGTGGATGGCTGTCTATTGGTTACGATTAGGAGAAGACAAGGGACCCTTGTTATGGCTGTGTTGTCAGAGCAAACATACAGAGCCTCTGCGTAAATTTATGGGATGGCTATAGGGTCCATTTCGTTCGTTCACTGGTTCGTTCTGTCTAGTCAAAAGGGATGCTCTTGTCGTGAGCAACTTCACACCCATTCCACTGGTGTGCTAAGCTGTGTTTGGTAAGCTCCGCCAACGCACCTGCTATCCGAAACGTGTGAGACCGATGGTGATTTGTCAGTATGTTCTTTTTCCATTAATAGACGCGTCCCCAAACTAACTGGGATTAACTGTTTTCTTGTTCATTTTGTACCCTGTACTGGAAACAAGCAATTAGTTTTTATTACGTCATTGCCTCGCTTCTTCAGTGATTCTTCCAGTTGCTATTCGATAACATTTAGTTTATTCAGATCCGCTGTACACTGGTGCATACCAAGTCCTTTTGTTGCAGTAACCCACTGGCGGGCTCCCAGATACGGTAATTGGGGTCCTGTTCATTCAAGGTGGTGAGGATGTAACATTTGTGCCAGGATTTTTTATCAACTGGCTTTCCTGATTGTAATTTCTATGTTATCAGGTACGCTCTTTAATGAAATTTATATACCTTGGTGTGATTGTGATGGTGCGCCCAAAAAGTGACTGAGACAAATAACGTAATGACTGATGCTACTGATAATAATTCCGAGCAATATTTTGTTCTGCTAAATGTTAGCTGAGTAGACTATTGCACTGCTCGAGCATACCTCTTTGTTATTAGCAGGTATTCGGATGACGTCCAGGGGGGTTCAAATACACTCCTCATAACACAGAGGTTGTTCTTCCCTTGTCCTTGATAGATGAGTTGTATTCTTACAATCACTTTTGGCCGCTTGCGACCGACATGGATCAATAGAGTAGCTGGATCGCACGTCCGTTGACTTTACTGGTTTGGACAAGCGCACCAGGTGATCAATTGGCTATCCAGATCGGGGTTCAGGCTAATAAGTAGGCATCAAGTTGACTGGGGTCCACAACAATTACAAATCATGACAAAGCATAACACGGTGCAGATGTAGGAAATTAAGGATGATTCTTTCTACTGAGAAATAATATCATTCGAAATTGTTCTGAGGGAGAACCACGTTCTCTGGCCTCCTGAAGATTGAGAAGGAGGTACTGCGTGTCGGTATGTGAGACAGCGGTGTTGGCTCTCCAAACATGTTGTGCAGCAGGAAACTGCTTACCACCAAAACCGCAGTAAACCAAAGGTTTTCAGCGATCTTATGAGTAGTGTATTCAGAAGTGTATTCCAGGAGTCAGATACAAACGAATGTTTGTTTGTGGAACTAATACAGAGATCCGACTGGAACGGCCTTGAGGCAGATCTAAGCGCAAATCTTCCCTACAGTCAAACTTAGAGATACAAATTGTTCCAATTAGTAGATATTCTCGGCAACCTATGCGTTACCTTGCGCCGATGACGGTCGCCCGTCCAGGGCCATACAGTAGTCGTGTCATATTGGCGTAGCCTATCGTGGGCTCCATCCTGATGCAGCCTTCCACGGGCGGATCATATAGTTTTACCCTCAAAAGTAGCCGGTCATTCTCATTTATGCAAAACCGAATCCCTAATTCCACTCAGTCTAGAAAGGGCAATATATTTAGTTTTCTGATCGGAGTCTCGAAGACGAACTTGGCGGGAGTGATCTGCTGAAGTCCGGGTTTGAACTTTTTAGTGGGTTTTTATCGGAATCGTCGCGACTGCGGACGGCTGATTGATAATCACATCATGGGAGTTCCTAGTATTTTCGGAGGATTTATCACGCGTAAGCTGTAACTTGTGGAACCTCAAGCATATTAGTTTGGGTCTCGCCAAGCCCTGCGTGAAGATTTTGGTCTGTACGAATAAGATAAGGGGTATTCCGAGCGGATTTGTGCATGTTCGTAGATTCTGTTCA
>NW_008752059.1:32804-86053 GCF_000715545.1 Opisthorchis viverrini | reverse complement strand
CGAAATCCCTTCGGACTACCACCAGCCCATAGGTGGCCAGAGGAAAGGGGAGTGTATAAACAAAATGATAAGACCTTCCATCTAAAAACTGGTCATTAGAGGATTCTGTTAATACGCTACTACATTCTGTGGTTTGTGTATTTGAAGTGTAAGCGGCAGAGGGATGACTTTTGGCAACCCAGCTGAATAGTACTCATCTTTGGTTCAGTCTTTTCTGTCATGTAATGTTGCCATCATGTAAGACAACACTTACCTTTGCCTCTGTGGATTAAAGTGACAGGAATGGCAAAACCAATTCACTTTGAGAGGGGGTGCCACCATTTTGGGATGTATGTTATCAAAGTACATCATAAGTCTAGAAAGCAATGTTTCCGGTGGCCTTGAATTCCGCAGCTATAACTGTTAATTTTGAAATTAACTCAAAGCACTTTACCTTTCTAAACCTCTGAATGGATTCATTACCCAACCAGAAGCTTCGGTTAGAGGCTGAAGACGAGTAGGAAACGTTGTTGGTCAGATGCTATCCAGTGATCAAAAGGAAAGCACGATGGAGTTGCATTCCAGTGACTTACGACCAAATATCGTTTCAACTGTGTTCAAGAAGCGGTATCAGGTACAAGAATTATTCCACCGCTGTCAGCGTAGTGGAACGAGATCATTGTCATAGCCTTTCTCGAGTGTTTTCCACTTATTTTTGCAACGCTTTTGGGAAATCAGTTGAAGCGGCCACTGAAGCACTCCGCTGGTTGGCACTGATCCACCCAACTGGAAATATATCCCCGAATACTGACGAAGAATGTGGAGTGTGAAAAAATCAGCCGCAATCTGATCAAAGACCAGCAAAGATGCTGTTCCCAAAACATGAGTTTCAAGGTATTACTCAAGTTCTGGGTAGCAACAAATAGTGGTGCCACATATTGGCCAGAAAATCGATGTCAACTGAAAGCGATAAACACAGTTCCAAAAGATATACGGCTGGTCTGCTTCAAAGTGTTGGCTTACTTTTTGATTTTTGAGGCTTCATTGATAAATGTGAAAATTGGTCGTGAAACTCGGTAGCTTGTGGTGGGCATATTGCTGCAACAAGAGATCTGGCTTTTTGCTGGACAAACCTATGAAAAGGTTTTTGGCTTCTGCGAACGCAGAGAATATGCCAGACAAAAACAAATACTGCCAAGGTCAAAATTCCGATGTAACAAATACAAGAAAACCAGGCGGTCAGTTAGTTCCCCATAATACGTTGTTTATTCCGGACGAAGGCACGTGATTTTATCAGCAGCACTATTATTACTGGAAATGCCAGATACTACTGATGAGGCGTGTGAGTAGTATGTGAATTTCTCTTAACTCCGCCTCGTCTCTAATGGACGGTGAGATTTATTGTGGAACTGTGGGACTGCGCTGCAGCCTTCGTTTACCACTACGGGAGGAAAAAATGAATTTTCACGAAAGTTCAAGAAGTCTCGTGAGGATGTTCAGTTTTTTTTTTAAATTAAGGTGTATATGACATGTGTGCTTCCCTGTCCAATAGTTTGTAACTGCTCAGTTGGTGTTTACTAATAACCGACTCCGCAGAGAAAAACGTTCCTTGTTCCACTGGCATAGAGTCTTAGTGAAACCCCTAAATCTTCGCCAAAACAATGACGGCCATCCTTCTCTGGACTCATCGGACATGTTTCCTTCAGCCTCACTGTTCACGTGTTCGACTCTCTAAGCTACCCTTATGAGGTTCAGTAGAAAAGCAGGCATTCATTTGGCCGAGGTGTTTTGGGCTTTTCACAAATTTTAAATTCAACGCCTGATGGCTATCGAATTCTTCGGGATTATTCGAATCATTATTCAGACGAAAACACATCACCCGATATTTCGACGCGCAAATCAAGCCAATCCATACAAAAAATGCACGGTTAATCCATGACTATTTCACTTTTTTATCAATCATAAGCCGTGAGTGACCCATGAAATTTCAGACATGTTAGAACTCAAAGCCTATCGGCTAATAGTCAAAAGTTAAACCAACCAGTCACGAGCGGCTGGTCAACAGTAAGAATAACTCTTTAGATTGAGGAAAATAAGTGTGCTCAGGCTGAACTAACAACAATGCGTCTCTTCGCTGAGTGCGACAGTTTGGTTGCAACCTTTCATTCACAGTCGCGATAATGTCTTCGGTGCTGGATGGAGGAAGGAAAATTCTCGCTCGTGCGTAGGTTGATCTAATTGTCTAGGCCGACCTCTACCGATCAATGACTGATCTGATAACCAAAGTGAACCATTGGATTTTTGAGGCGATCAAGATCGATAAGATTCCAACTGGGAGTTACCCTAATTCAAAAATTGTTTCACACCAAGGATAGAGAGGCACTGTTTTTTCTGTACCTGCTTTTTATACCTCTTAAATGTTGTGTTCTGCCGATACGGTTAATAAGGTTTTGGTCGGGATTTCATTTATGCCTCAAAATATTTCAAAAAGGTGAGCTCCAGCACCGGCCCCAAAAAACAGTTGGAATATTCTGCTTAGCGCTTTCTTAATCCAGGATAAATACTGTCACCATCATTTTAGCATAAATCGTTATGCAAAACTCTCATTTGCATCTTATTTATAAGAACTAAATATGCATCTTCTTTTCGAACGCGTCTTCCTACTCTTTCCTGGATATTCACTGATTATCACCCCAATGAAGACGGATGCTACAAAGCAGTTCCAGAAATTTCGTAATAAATCTCACTAATCAATAGACGCGGGGAGGATTTACGAGAAAACCATATACTACTCTCATGCCTCATCAGTAGTATCCACCGTTACATTGTCAGCAAAGCAAAGGGACAAAACAGTTGTTGTTTGTGGAAGTTGCATGAAACGATTCAGCTTTATTAGGCATAGTCTTCCGACACCGTCAAACATTTCATTTGTCTGAAATGTCTTAGGTGCTCAGCTTCTTTTCGTTGGCTTGATCATGGGAACACGAAGGTTCCTCCAGGTTTGAATAGCTGTTGACCTGGCAGGCTGATACGCAGGAGATTATGTAACATCTATGTGTTGTGGGTGAGCGTCGCTCTGGAGGACAGGATCTGTGAGTGACGGTTCGCGATATGGCCACTTCTCGGTTTGACGGCCGTTGTTATTGTTGTTGTCAATTATTAATCTGGGTTGCCTGAGTGAGTGCTTGGTGAACTAGGAACCTCGGAATGCTTGTGGTAGGTTACCACAACGTCTATTCTCCATCCACTTTTATTCTTTTACTCCTAATGAGGTCTTACACATGGGTTATGAGTGTACGGCATAGAAGAATCAATGTTGATAACTGACAAAGCTGATATGAAACGAGCTTTGAACAAACGCATCCACAATGATTTCTTGATCCCTCCTTTTCATTTCGCGAAAACAACTCTTTCTACATGAAGAAATCGTTATTTCAGTGCACATCTCTCTCGACTTTGCGCAGCCTGAGTTAGATTGGCGTTCCAGCCTTATTGTTCTCGATCGTTGCAATGCACCCGATAGTTTTCAAGCCACTGGTCTTAATCTGTGTATGCTCATTCATACGCAGAACCTGGCAATCAGAGCGACCGATGTCCAGCACTTATCCGGCCTTTTAACTGAATTCAATAAACGGCCGAATCCCAATGTGGGTGCCCGTTAGTTGGTCCAAACATCTGATCAAGACCAGAATTCTCCAATTGAGGACAGTTCCGTTATTCCAAATGACTGGTGGCCATGCCATTAGGCTATACTGACTTCTGGTCATTAATCAGTATACATTAATCAGTGTAGGAATAAAATACCAACTGGCTTCAACCAGTCTTTTCATGCCATTGTTGGTTCCATTAGACTTGAGAGAAATACGTTCATTTGCATACCAGTTTAGTTTTGACGGGAAACCGTGATTGGAGCCCAGTTGAATCTCTCGATTTTATGAGGTTTCTAGGCGCCCACTAATATGCACATATCACGTTAAACAAACAATACACAGCTTGATGCCTACTAAGCGACACGACGTTACTAGTTCCCGCTGATCAAAATAATACGCACTGAGACCAATTCGGGTGTCTTATCAAATCATGTCACTGATTGCAAAAACGACGTGCTAACAGTCAGGAATTTCAAACGCGTAGATTTCGAACATCTCTCTAATAACAACAAATTCGTCGGGCAATCGGTATTTTCTCGCCAATCCAGAAATAAAACACCCACGTTGATGAGATATAGTCAGCAGAAAATCTACTGCATCGGGATCGGAAAAGTTGACTAAACGGAAGTCCGGGGCCTGTCGGACTAGAAGCAGTTCGACCTTGTGTTCTGTATCGAATCAAGAAGGCTTACCGTGGCCGCGTGTCCACCTGAAACAGGTTTTAAAATTCATTTCAAAATTTGCAATCATGTCAATAGTTGTGGGGAAATTTGTCCTCTCCATTTGAGAGATGTTTAATCTAGCAACAGTAAATAAGGGTCGCCATAGATGAAAATCTCACTGGGTCAACCAATTAAAAGTCACTTTTAAATCCCTGGTAAACAGTGGTTACAAAACCACATGACATATCAGCCAATAGTCACGCTCGCTATGAAACAAGATCATTGAAGATCTGCGGAATGTTGACTGAAATTTTGCCCGGTAAGTGAAACCAATCTACGCGATTAGAAATCAAGAATCACAGCGCAGATGTTTAATCTGCCCCACCCGTTTGGAAACTTAACTGTTCGGTCGCGGGCTGTTGATCAATACCGTGATATAATTGCATTTGGGCAACGTATTACATCACATGACTGAAACGAAAGTTAGGTTTTATGCTTTCTGAATGTGAGCTGATCTCACTGCTGCTCAGCTCCTTGTGGGCAAACGGTTACTCGCTGAAACCGGCAGCCGGAGATTGATGGTTTAGGAACTCCTGCAGTTTCATGAGATGGGCACTGCAGATGATTCCCAACAGGATTGAAGAAGCTGTGCAAAGCATCTCGGCATTTCGGCCTAGATCGATCTCACTAATGGGCTGAAACCTGCATTTAATGGTGACCTTATCAGAGACAGCAGAATATGAGTACGGAACAGTTTCTCCACACAGACGATAAAACTTTCCCATTTTCTCAAGAAATCTCTTAGAGGAGAAATGTTCCACACTTTGAAACAGCGCCTAGACAAGCATACCGGCGCAGTGTGTTACGATAGCTGATTTGATTGTGTCCAGTCTACACCGAAGTTCCGATAAACACTAAAACCAGGACACCCACAAAAAATCGCCCCCATTAAAAGCGTCAAAGACTGAAGGCTTTTGACGCTGGTCTCTAGAATTAAAGTATACACCGAAAATGAATCAAGGGCATGAACTACAACGCTGAGGGGCAAAGCCGACATCTACTAAGTTGGTAAGCTATGCATCTACGTGCAATAGAACGGCGGGCCTTCGCAATTTACATGGCGAAAGTTTCTAGATAAAATCAGGTCAGTCATGAGTAGTCTATCAAAACTCGATTCACATTTGCAGCTTACAGCAGTTCTGAAAGGACCCAACAGCAGGCTGTTGTGGGAAAACTGTGAGATGCGCACAAACACAGAAGATTCTGGATCGTTCAGAAAACGGGTTTGGAGCTGCATTCACACAGAGCATGAGGGAGATTAACGGTACCCGTGACGGCTTAAGTGGTCATGAGGCATCCCTCATGCGATCTTACCGCGATCATAGTGGTTGATCCACAGCGTACATCAATCTACGGGGCTAGAATTCTCCCGAATAATGAGAAATCGAACGTGCGATGTCACCGGTTGATGAAGGTTGGTCACTTGACGACTTATGGCGTGTCTCTGAACTTTTGGCACGTGATTTCCACGAAAGAACCAACATTTTTACCTAGTTCTTGATGGAGGACAAGCCTGTATATGTTCGTCTGATCAGATTTATTAATTCCGGTGCTTTTAGACTGTTCCGGTGCAGATGAATAGCGGGTTTGTCCTTCAAATCCCAGCAAGGCCAGAAATAAGCACTGCTCAAACAAAATCTCGCGTGTAGCCCCTCCCATTTTCCTATGTGGACCGACCACAGCAATCCAAAAGGGGCAGCATTTGATCTTGTCAAACAACAATCATTTGCAAAAATCCATCCTTCGAGTTCGATGCGAAACACTTTTTAACAGTTGCAGATACATACCTGCAGCTTTCTGAAATGCAACCGGGAAATTTCCACATATAGGCAGAAAATATGAATATATACGTATTGCTAGCCTCATCTTCATCAGGTTACCCAAGTTCATTCCACAGATATTCAGTGGATGCAAACACTCATGAGTAAGTGATATGTTTTCAACACATCCAATGAAGACAACCTTGATTTCAGTCAGCTGGCTTTGCTATGGAGCACGCATTGTGCTTCACGACGAATTGAAGTAGTGCTACAGTAACCGTCTGCGGATTAAACCGTTTTCACTAGTTCATGATCATTAGAGCATCAGGTGACCATGTCAATCATGTTGAAATGTGACAAATATGTTTTGCCGTTCTACTACTATCTTATTCGATTCAGGTGAGCTCACCAAATTCATATTGACCCTGTGTATACCACCAGTGTTTTCGAGCGCTCAACTACAAGGCCCGGGGTGGTTGTATGCATTGAATCTGTTGGGCATACTAACCCAAATGTTCCTGGGTAGATATGCGAAACCCACTGGAGTGAACTCACAATACCTTCAAGTGAATCAATTTCCTGTGTTTATATGGAACTGAGCAGGATAACGTCTACGTTTGTACAGTGTGTGTTTGTACAGACATATGTTATACTCGTAAAGAGAAATACGTCCAAAAGTTGCTTTACGTGATTACCAAGTGACTTCCGTGGTATCTTATTGCTTGAAGGAGACACACGATGATATTTCACCGGGATACTGCAGAGGCATACGTGGCTTGCCTCGAGAGGAGTTGGAACCTGCTCTGTTTTGGGGTAGACAGCCCAAGTTCAAATCCGTCAATCTAATCTCCAATGTGTATAAGTCCGCCATACATATGAACGCGAGTAGGATAGAGAAACTGATCAAGAGAGTATATGGATAATTGTCACGAGCATGTTTGAGCGGTATCCGGAGGTCTTGAGGCGTTTTCTCTATTGTAACAAGAGCTAGTTCAAAATTTCTGACCCCGCTCGTTCACCTACGTTTTTCGTAGAGGCACTAATTTACCAGTCAAAGAAACAAGGCCTTCGCTGCGGAAAACGCCAGCTGAACCTTTACAGACTATTGGACGGAGAAGCAAAACTCTCATATGCATCTTGTTTATAAAACTTTGTATCCGTCCTCTTCTCTAAAAGGTCTTCCTGAACTTTCCTGTATGCTCATTGACTATCACTCAAAGTAAACGAATGCTGCAACGCATTTCTACTGATTCCGTAGCCAGTCTTACTTTTGAATAGACGCGAAGCGGACTTGAGAAAATTACATACTACTCGCATGCTTTGTCAGTAGCATCCACGGTTACACCAATAGAAGCCGAACGACCGCTGATGTTGTTTAGGCTTTGTTTGACTGCAAAACTGTCATCCAAACAATCTTTGTGTGAGTTGGGATACTGTGGAATGTTACCTCAAATATCATTCTGTGATCTGAGCCAAGATTCGAAAAGCTCCAAAATTAACGCGTAATTTATTTCTCCCTTACTGCGAAGCTTCGCTCGAACTATTAGGTCCCTCGCAATCCGGGCCAGTGGTTGAACACTAAACTTTTCTTCAAAAAGGGGCTTATTGGGAGTGCGATAAACTGGCACTTAGACATGATAAATGAACATCGTTTCCTTCCGAGCTATTTGTTGTTTGTTTGAATGGTTCTCGAGATTTGGATGCTCTTGTTGCTGTCGTTGTTACATGATGAGTCCAACCGTCCCCACGCCCCGAGTGCTCGGCTGGAGACACTGAACGATAGCGACTAAACGACGTCAAGGGCCTATCAGATTCAGTCCAGATTGTTCGACTGTCTTGAAGGTGTAGGCACCCCGGGCACTTGTTGTATGCTATCTCACGCTTTTCAGTCTGCCGAATTTCTTTCGTTTCTTCATCATAAATCTTTTTTAAACAAACTGACATGGTTGTATGACAACAAGGCACCGGTGATCTCATTGGGTGTCACTGTCAGTGACTAATACAATGATATCTGCTTGTAGTAGAATCACTTACAGGCGGAAATGTTTATGCAAACTAAAAATGTTGTGTCACCCTCTTGGGAAATATACTTTGTCGAAAGTGGATTATTTTGGAGTACACAAAGAAAGCCTTCCAGTCCACTATGAAGCCCAAACGACGTCTCAAAGCTCGTTGAGAATAGTTGTAAATTTCGTTCGCCTCCCATAAATTCATCACCGAGGCTTCTACACGGTATCCTACATCCGTCTTACCTGTGAGGATAAACTGCGTACAAAAAAATCACTCCGAACGACCGCATTTCACACTGAGTTTGAACTGGCTTCCCAATAGCAAGTGTTAAGGGGCCGTCTCGTCTTGGAGTGTGGAAGCAGTCCTAGAAAGTATTCTTTATTAAAAATGTCCTTTTGTACGTCTATTCACTGGAGAATCAGAAAACATTTGTGATTAGTTTTACTAGATCACGAAACCTCACTCGTTTCAAAAATGGCCGTACGCATACACTCTTACGTCCAATGTTACCAATATCTAGTAGGTTCCAGGAAGACATAATATCAATATTGTAGTTCTCTCGGGGATTTTGTTGCAGGCTGGCGGACCGATTGGGTATGATTAGCAGTTTACCTGTGGTTACGGTGATATCAAACTGTCAAAGGTCTTAGTCAAGTCAGTCTCCGTCTAGTGCCTCGGATACCGCGGGTTTCCAATCTATCCGAAGATTCCCGAAATACGCACCAATTATCTGAAAGGATGACGCAGCGTTACTCGAATTTTCCGCAAACACTCAGTTTACCTACTTGAAAAAGTTTAGATCAGAAGTACTTTATTCCCCCAAACTGGTAGTTAGATGAAAAAACATGAAGTTATTCTAGCCAATATAATGCTCTGAAAAGACTATTCTGAAGGTTGAAATTGTAGGCACTAAGCTCTCCGTTGTATTTTGGTGACAGGTGTGAGCGGTGGTGTGTGAAGCTGGAGACAACCGGAACGAGAAAATACGTCTACCACATTGCAAAGTACCGGATGTCTACAAGTAAGAGACTTACGGCTTGGGATTCTTCTCCTGTAAAGATACAGATTGAGTGAAAGCAACAAGTGATTATCACAAATAGGAAAACAGTTTTATCCTTGTAATGTACTACTCATAAGGTTGCTGAAAATCCATCGACAGCCCACGACCGGTTTCGCCCTTCTTGGGGCTCATCAGGTAGGCGCAGTCCCCGGGTTTCCGTCAACCTTATATTCCACTTGAAACCAAATTGCACGCAATTAGCGAATATACACTCATTTGCAAATCAATTTGGTTCTTTCGAGAGACACACCTGGAACCCAACTGAATCTCTCGTTTTTGATGTTCTCAGGCAAAACATTTCGGTTACTTAAAAAACAGTCCAACATTTTCTGGTCAACTGTCCATCCAGCTGTACAGAGCCCCTGAAAAATCAGGGAACGCATCCATCTCGAGGACATATTCCATCATCTGTAATAGTATGAATTCACCCTGATCACTAATACGTCAATAGAATTAGAAGAGAAACCTAGCACATGAGGCAACCCAGGTTTTCTAACCTTCAGAAGGGGGAATCTGATTCGTGGTAGAAAGGGAGGTGCCTTAGACACTAAATTCAGTATCCGTAAGGCACTTCGGTTTGCTTGAAAAATAGGGGGCGAACAGTTGGCAGCTGAGTGTACTGGTTTTGCTTCCTTTGGTCAAAATGTTTTTTGCGCTGAGTTGGTGTGTACTCAATACAGAGAAAATATTTGACTTGGTCATCTAGAGTACTTTAAACAACTGTTTGTTTACAAACAGCAAGGTCAGTATTAGTAATGAGGTTATTCAGCTTACTTTCTGCTCTCTGTGTGGAGGTAAACACAAAACATCACCTGCTCGCACGAAACCGAAACGATAAGTAACGAGCACCCAGACAAGGCGAAAATCCAGTACCATTGAGCCTCACCGACAATATGAAGAGAAAACTGTCACGTGCTAGTACTCATAAAGCGTCGTTTTGGAAAGAGAACTGAAACATGGAAAACGCCTGGGAAGCTTGCTTTCCATGAGGTTGATTATCTTCTGGCCAAGGCAATCTATGCGCAAGCATCCAAGAATCAAGTGGGTAGAAGAATAGATTACTTCTTGTTACGTGCGAAAATATGACAAAGTTCTTATGAGGGTAAATCTCGGTCGGATTTGTTAAGCCGTACGTTGATTCATTAGTCAGTTTACTGTTGACAGGTTTCTCTGTGAGGAAGTCCACATCCATCTAACACCGCATTTGGGCACCCTGTGATCGACTAATGACGTTTAAACAACCGCCAGATACCTTAACTTCTGGGACGCCGGCAAATTCCCATTCAACCTGATCACAATACAAAAGTCATGCAGTGTGTTCGGTAGAAAGTACGTACCAATGTAAATGCATTGCGGCCAACCGTGTTCCTCAGAAAGCCGAGGAGTTCACATCACTGATTCATTCCTCTCAAAGACACAAACTTGAATAAGAAAGCTTATCGGAAGAGCTTTTAAGGGTGCTGATTTTAACGTCGGCCTGGAAAGTGTACACAAATCCATTCGACCATTCACATTGAATCCCTACTGTCCTCCTCGAGATGGTAAGCCGATATATTCCGGGTATCTTAAAAGATTAGCAGTCACGATTCGACGAGCAAACGTTACTCTGCGATAATTTTACCCTTCTCTGAGTAGAGAGAAATGCAGAATGAATATGAGGACCTCTTGATTGCTCGATTTCTCTCCCCTGGACGTACTAAATGGTCTCAAAGTGATTGGATCATACCACGATTTGACGCTTTGTGTACCTCTGCAACCCATTGAGCTATACCGTGCGATGTCCGTGTGACACTCCAGGTCTCTCCACCAGGTTGGTCAGTGGTAAGAGGTCTGATAAACAAAATCTCATGGAATAAAATACTCACAAGTTTGTTGAAAACTCTTCGACAGCCACGACCGGGTTTCGCCCTTCTTTGGGCTCATCAGGTAAGCGCAGTCCCCGAGTTTCCATCAACCGTATGTTCTACTTGAACCGAAGAGTTTCCAGAAACCTTGTGAGCAGCTTCCTTTATGAAAATATACTGCGATATCTCGAATACTGTGCCAACTGAAACATGAGGCAGCCTGTGTACAGCACATTTAGTTGTAGAATATCATAAACGAGAGATTCAGTTGAGTCACTCGTTAAAACCAATGAGTGTGTTCCTCGAAAATCTCACGGCCTTCAAGTTGGGGGGTTAGAATATGTGCGGCGACTTGTTACATAGAAATTGTTATGCACTTAAATTCCCTGCAAAAGGCTGCTGCCTTTCAGTCAGGTGTTTGAGTATAACACTCTGGCTGAGGACTTTAATCTTATCCCTGTCTAGGTGTGAGTGACCTGGCATTATTCAGCGTTGAACACTGGTGCCGTTCGCTCGATATGTAAGTGGACGTGGTACGCAACATACTCCTCGACTGGAGGGCCTCCTACTACCAGGTTCCACACTGATCAACAGTTTAGAACAACTCTCATATCAATCTTCACTTTTTCTCAGAAAACACCAGTGGTAAGTCGCCTCAAATGGTTTCCAGGCGTCATTTCTGCAACGATGAACTGAACGTTGCCACAACTATTAATCTTCGCGGGTAAAATCTGCTCTTATACCGACCGACTTCAACAAATGAGTAGTTTTTCCTCATCTACTCGTGAAAAAAGAAGCAAACAAAAAAATCTATTTGTTACTCGTTAGTTTCGTGGGACAGGAGATGAGAAGAATCTTAGGAGCGTTGAATTCGACTTGGGAAAAGCAAACTACGGATAAAGCCTATGGACGATGGCACAATTTGATCACTATGGATTGTAACTCTCTTCCATTTGCTTTAGTAATATGGGTCTTTTGTCAAGAATAGATACCATGAAGTAGGCCCTACAATTCATCACACAGCTTCGGTCAAACCGGTGTCAGGGTCCCGTGGCCCTATTTCCACAGTTGAGTGACGAAGTGATCCTTTTTTGGATATCAAATTACTGTTTTATTTGTTACGTTCTATTGACATTCTTCTTTGCATTGTACCTAGTTCCTATCCATCTGATTACGTTTCCTTCTGAAGAGAACTCAACTTCAACGGGTGCACAAAACATCTCCGATGTAATTTCACCAAGTTTGAGCTGAGCTATATCTCATACCACAAAGCAAAAAGCAATGGCGATCTTCGTCTTTTGTGGATTCTCTTCGCAACATAAAAATTCATTTAAATTAGATCGAGTGTCGCAGTATCGCCTTGCTGCAGTAGCCGAGAATTCAACATAGATCCACTAAAAGGTTAAATCTCGAAGTCAGTTCACATTGCTCTTCAAGATGGAGCTTGTAAAATGAAGACGGTTCATTGGAAACAGTCACGAATGCTGACTGGCGGTTGTGTTTAGAAGATGAATTTCTTCTTGGAGTCTTTGAAGAAGAGAATTCCTAAAGTTGCCCCAGCCATCGCAAAAAGTACGCCAACTTCGGCGAAATTGTTCTGCATTTTCTCTCCATCTCCAATTGAGTTTAAATGGTCCGAATTTGTGCAGGGGATATCTGTGATACGGCAGAGGTGTTTGATCTTTTATGCGCTTGAAAAAGTTCGAAAACAGTTGACGAAGAATAATATGCATCCAAGGTTTGTAATACGTACAATTTTGTTCTCTGAAAGTGCAGAAAAAACAGTGGGGGCTTAGTTAAGAAAAAGGTAGGATTACGAGGTTCGTGATAATTCCGTGTTCTCATGCTCATCGGGTTATGCGATCCAGCCAGATAGTAAGGAAAATCATTTTAGTCGCAAACTGAAAGGGATTATGGCCACAGTTGTGCATCTGGACTGACAAGTAGTTGAAAAGCCGGCAGTCAGGCTTGGTTTTTCAGGACATTCAGTGAAACTTGGAAGTCAATCGATCAGCATTAGCTTCGATTACATGGTTTGCGAGTGCAGTTTTACCTGCGTGCCATATTGAGCAGAGTTCCGATTATGACGCGCAAATCTGAGTTCAAACAATGGTGCGTCATTCAACTTTTAGCCAAACTTTGAACAATTCAGTGCGTGGTTTAGTGGATAATGACGTCTTCTTCTTTGCACGTCGACTTCCAAGTTCGGCGAACAGATCAATGACCATCTGGTTAAACCTTTTCATAGAAGTGTTCAAACGGAAGATGCTTCACATGAAGAGCGCATAACGTCCATCTGTTAGATTCATGATGACTCAATGAACTAACCTAGAAGGATGCACATGGCATTTGCCAACCTAGCGGACTGCCTGTTTATATTGATCACTCTCCTTTTTTATACCCGCAGAAAAGTACCTTAGCAACACACGGTAGTTTCCTGTGCTAACCAGCCCGGTTTGAGGGCGGTCCTCGCTTATTCTGATGGTCAGGTCAATGACTTGCATGGTAGTGCCAATTCAGTAACTGGGATCAACTCATTTGAAAAGAAAACACTTTCTCTGTTTGGTCTCTTCATTTCATCTAGGTCCAAGCCTCTGGCAATAAGCGGAAATGCTTTTGACATTCATTTACTTTTGCAGTCTTTCATTCAAAACTCACTAGACCCTGTAGAACTGTCTTGCCTTGACCGTCGCAGTCTGTTGATCGAGTAAGAATTCAAGACCTCCGAAATCTGGAGGTTTGGATAACTTAGTATACCATTATTATAGTGTAATTAACCTGCGCACACAACCTACGCAAACCAACGAATGGCCGATTGATGATGTCAACACTCGTGTAACTGTGGGATGAGTGGTGCTGCATTCCATCCAAGGGTGAGTTAATCGGACTGGTGAGGATCTGCTGGAGGCTAGGTGCTGTTGCTGGCCCCGGATCTAGCAGGTATGAATCAACCTGAATAGTCGTCAGATGTACACCGAAAATTCTCCCCTCCAGAGGTGAAATAACCGTACAGTGGTCTTAGATTTTTCAGCATAGAGCGACTTCAGTTATCTTGTGAAAACTCAGTTAAACATAGAGCGGTCGGATATGTGAACACATTCGGCGCTTCGTCATTTACCGATGAAATGAGTCACATGGTGAAAACCAAATGATCGGGGTTAACAGAAGTCAGATTGATTGCATCTTTCGCTCTCTCGTAGAGAACAAAGCGAAAGTTTGTAATGCACTACTCATAATGTTGCTGAAAACCCGTCGACAGCCTACGACCGGTTTTGTCCTTTTTGGGGCTCATCAGGTAGGCGAGACTGAAACATGAGGCCGCTTGGTGCAGCACAATGAGTTGCATGGAAACATCACATATGAGAGATTCAGCTGGGTTCCAGATGCGTCTCTCAAAAAACCATATTAGTCTGCAAATGAGTGTATATTCGCCAAAGCGAAAGTTGTCCATTTTATAGGAGTCACCAGTGGGGCATTGGGAAATCTTACAGCGACGGAGCCAAATAAACAGGGTAGTGTGTTCAGAGCGGAAAAAATAGCAATGGATTTACAGTTTTTTGAATAAAAACCTATGGCTGACGTCCAATACCAGTGAGCTCCTGAGCTCCTGCGAAACCCAATTGGCTTAACACGTCGAATTCACAGCTGAATTACTCAGCTTCGAACGAGAATCATCCTTTGTGATTAGGGAAACTATGAGTCAGCATCGCGGGCTCGCTAGAATTCTCTGAGTGATCAGCAGACCTCTCAGGACTCATCGGCATGATATCCCATTGACAGAACGCCAGTATGCCATCCGAGATGTCAGTGGACTTATGAGCAATGCTGAAGCACACCAACGACCGGTTGCATATCGTTCGTTTGCGAATGTGATTTGGGAATTCCGCTAACAGTACACCTAATTGTAAATGAACATGTACTGCTGCAACAAAAGACTGGTCGTTTTGGGGGAATGGATCCAAATGACAAGCTCCAAGAAGGTTGAAACCGTAGTGGGCTCTGAAGTTTTTGCATCGACTGCATCAAAATAATCGTATTGCGGTCCGTTGACGCAGACTTGTGTTCATCCAGCAATTTAGAATGTCTGCACAGATAAACGTTCCCGCAACACAGTGGTCTCTTGAGGTAATACACTTGTTCAGAAACTGTTTACTTCTTTCCGAAGGATACCTTCTACAGAGCGATTCAAACGTCAAACATTAGTGCCTTGGTTTCGAGTTGGCCGTCTTTTCAAACCTCCTGAATTTCTGAAGCCTTTAACTTGAAGAATTAGATTCAAGATTTTATCCTCTTCCGACTATCTGTTGATGAATCCAGTTGGTGCGGCACCTGACTACCAGCTCAGACGTAAGAGGGTGTAGTGATTTCGGGGAACGCACTGAACACACTTCTGTGATAAACAAATTCATGGGAACAAGGTTAAGCTGACCCACAGCTTACCCTCATACGATTTCTCTAGAAAAAGATAGAAACCGAACGGATTGTTAAACGAAAATATTGAAAAAACTCCAACTGGAATTGATGCTATCCCTGGTTTATATTTATCATATCGATTATTCTATTTTGGGTTCGTTTCATGCTAAAAACTTTCATTGGAGAAAGACTGACAGGGAGAACAAAGCTATTTGGTGATTTAGGTCGGATTTTGGAATGTTTGTTTCTTGTATTAGTTTACTGGCTGTTGATGATACAATCTTTGGTCGATTTACCGAGGTTGACAATTCATTTGCAACCAACCGAGCCTGGAAGTGATGCTGTCCCCTGATTTGCTAGTGAAACATTCGTTGGCAAGTTGCCAAGCTGGGAAAGCAGATTACCATCCATCTGATGAAAAATCAAAGCTTGTATAACGTTCAGCCGGGAACGTTGTTGTTCCTCTCCAGTAGGAAGATGTTAGTTGATGTTCATCTGATCTAACGAAGACCCATTCGGTGCACACAGAAGTTTGTCTGTGCGTCTGAGGAGTTATAGTGTTGATATGTAACTGGTGATTCTCCACTAGGGGTCCCTGATCCGATCGATATATCGGAGAGTCGGGCATCTGCTCTCCACACCATATCTGACTAAAATTTTGGTGAACTGTGTAACTTAGGGAAGCATCGATTTCTGTGAATAAGGATACTGTTACTATTGGCTGTTATTTGCCGATTCATTCAATAATGAGGCATCGAAGGATTCAATGAAATGCTTCACATCACTAGCCATAATCAAGAGTTGCTTCCAGTTTCAACCACTTGATTTGTATAAAGCCAAGTCTTCCTAAATCAGCCATCTCGTATGGTCGTCGGGTTTGAGTACTACAATGACCATGTGAGCCCCTCGGGCTGACTTCGTTACAAGCTGCCGAAGGACGGCAGTCAAATCAAGGGTAGCAATACCACGAGCTGCGATTAATCACAACCACGAGGCAGTCTGGTGTTAAATTCATACTGTCTTCTTCAATAGGATCGTGAAGATAACTAGAAAATCTCTGCTGACGGAAGTAACGATGCTTCCTTCTACGAGGAAGTGCGCGTGAGGAAAGATCGACCCCAAAAACGCATTCATCTCGTCCGAAGATCATTCTGGACCAAAGAAAGTATCGCACAGTTCTGTGTCCTACTGTCGATGTTAATTTAAGACAATCAAACATCCCCGTGTCATGTCATCGTCACTTTCAAGGTCACTTGTGCACCGCCGTTCCCATTGCCAGTAAAAAAGACTTTTCTGAAGACACGAGATTCTGTCCACATCGAAGTATTGTCCTCGGTCGCAGATCGGCGGAGAGGTAACGCTTGCACGGACGTTCACCTTCTTTGAAAATGACGTGCACTTTACATAAGCGCGGTCGTTTATCTTAAACCACTAAAAGCGAACTCAGTTTTTTTCTTCAGATATCACCCTCCAAGTGCTGGGTGATCCACAACATATGATGCCCCAGAGCTGAAAGCGCTTTTTGGATGGGATTTCAGTTGCCGGTTGTCTTTGTGCTGTTCATAATCCGGTTCCACCTGAGATAAAAACGGTGCTTGTTTGTAATGTTGGCATTTACCCTAACGATTTGCAGTTCGGAAACTTAGAGGGATAATTTCCTCCAAGAGTTGTTCGGGCTCACTCGTCAAGCAAGAAAAGTTGACAATATGATCCTTGGACGAGATATGGATGCCCAGATCCGTCGCCTGAGCTACTTGGAATCACAGTTGGGCGTCGACTCGGAGTCGACACTCGTCGTTGGACAACGGACAGTGACCCTTCCAACTGTGCACTGATCATGAACTATTTCTTGCCAATGCACCCTTTTAACCGAAACGTTCGTATCCCATAATCTGGCGGTCACTAAAGTCAAACCGACCCTGGGCCCACTTGGATCAAGTGGTCATCAGCTATCTATGGACAGCTGCGATAGAAGGCTGCCGTTCCTTGTGGGATACACATCGCTAGGACGCTTAGTAGTTCACCATCTTTTAGGCCACAGCATGAATCGAATCTTTCATTTTCGAAAACCTCCCTGAGGTCAGTGGTGTCCAACGAGCACATGGTTGATGCATGCCACAACATGAGTGAAGCTCCTTTAGCGTTCTTTGTTCGATACGACCAACTGATCAATAGATATTAACCCAATCTCTAGTTCTGAGTGATGGGGGGAAAAACCAAACCAACAGGTAACGAGTACGATAGTGCACGTGAATCCCCCAAACACCAAACGATGAGGAGGCTCATGTAACACCGAAACTTAGAAGCGTAGAAAGCCCAGTAGATGAGTATGGCTTTTGTTCACCGGAAACCTTCGTAAGACGAGTGAAAAAGAAGGTAGAACGATTCCTTCGAAAACTAAACCGCTAAGTGGAACTGTGGGCCGATAACTTCAAAGATCAGTTGGGTTTTGTCTGCCGCCACACAGTCCCGGGTAGGCTGTACATGGTCACTGTACAAGGTGGCAATTACAGCCGCTGCATAGCCTTTACGTGGCTCTTACCGGTGAAGAACACTATGAGTTGGCCAGTTCATCTGGCCATTAAAGCAAGAGAACTGATGCACGTCTCACTATCGCTATGCATACATTCGCTCTAGAGCTTAAGGTTCTTCAGATACAACGGCAACCACTTAGTGAATGATCACTAAAAGTCTACAGCGTCAGGAGTGTTCGGAAGGAGGCCGAATGCAGCAAAGTGACTATGAATATTTTGTATTTCGCTTTTTTTCCAGCTACATTAGAAAGAGTACTTCGATTTGTGAGCGGAATTAGTCCAAAACCTTGTGCCTCAGCTGGCAGTGATAAATTAGTGATTACCGATCGATCGATTACTAAGAAACGTCAGGCGGTTCGATCAATCGATGAAGTGTGAGAACTCGGTAAATCTGTAGGATAGGGCGAATATAAACGCGTAGAATTTTCACAGATGATCAATGAATAGTGGACTGAGGCTTCGAGATGATACTCAAATATAGTCTATTTGGATTTCCGTGGTCAAAAGGTATCACGGCAGCATTCACGGAAGGAATGAAAATTAATCTCACTGAATGCATCCATCAGCTGCGAGGCAAAGAAGTAATGGTTAGCAAAAAACAATAGAGTTGCGGTCGACAGATATACTTGCCAGGTAGGCGACATCCTTTGAAAGTCAACATTTGGTTTTCTACGAACATGGAGGCAACATGAAACCACAATCTGACGACTTACAGCCTAAATGAGGCGTAAGTAACAGCCATTTGTTGTAAAAATCCAGGTGCACAAATTGTTCACTTTTGAAGCTTCGTCAGCAAGTGAGGTTTACACATGCCGTACTTCACACGTCTATCAGCTAACTAGAGTTTACATAGATACGCTTTGGAACAAGGGTCCTTCTACACGATTCAACGTACTTTGTTGCAACCAAGCGAAATCGAGCTTGGGATACCGCCTTCTCGATCCTCGGACATATTCAAGTCACCCTGCATACTGTTTCACTTCAAGATATCCGTTATTATTCAGTGCGACGATTCTGATCAATGGATATATAGCGTTAACCTCGACAGAATATGTCCGGGGTTCAAATCCCGGCACGGCCATTGGATATGCACTGCTGATGAGCTCTAACAAGAGTCCAGTGCTCCCCTTTGGTGTGGACTCACCGGAACAGAACAGCAAAACGACCGTTCAAAACGAGAGTGGTGTGACTATGAACAAAACACCTATCCCGCAAAACCCCAAAATTGCAACTCTACAGAATATTCTGATCAACGGCGTTAACTTACAACAGAATGCATGGTACAGTTCAAAAAAATGCAATGTTCTGAGCAACCCAAATTTCACATTCTAGTCCGGTTTTTTGTTGCTGTTCTACCATCGTTTGTCTTCATTCCATCACGGCCTCCGCATCAAATTCACTTTTTTTTACAGAGTTCACAGACTTCATCTTCTGAAGGCATCATCTCTGCTGGGGGGAAGACAATCTCAGATGCAGAAGTAGCTTATGGGGAATGGTAGAAACTCTCAAATTGTGGTGTCTCCGCTCCGTAAACCCGTTTACAGCTTTCTTTCGTTACTCACAGTGTCTAACTGAACGGGGGGTTCAGGATGCTTCAAACTAAAACCCTACCGACTAGTTTAGGTCGTTTTATTTCCAAAAAGTACACATATATGAAACTTTCTAAAGCAGTACCAATTGGTGTCATCTCGGTGCTTCCCCGGAGGGTTGCCTAATATCAAGGAGTTCATTGAAAAAAACTCGAAAACATGCTTTTGTTGTGAAATGAGTACTTTGATTCCGTTGGCCGCATCCCGATCAGATAATCCAGAACGTAACGTCTGCTGAAAACCCATGGACACTCGCGATGATCATTTATTTGCCGGTGATAGAAAGCTTTTACAGAAGGTTCCATTGGGATGGGACAATATTTTGGGTTGGGAGCGGAAAAAAATGTTTTTCTTACCGTTTTCATTTCCGGAGGGAACTGTTGGAACGAAAAACACAAGCGAATATCTCAGTGATTTAAAGACTTGGTATGTATGTTTCCTTCCGGATACCAGGCATCTTCAATAAAAGGAGAGCATTTTCACAGAACCACGACCCGGTTTTGCAGACTAATTTGGACCCCCGGGAGGACACCAGTTATGCCCCCGCCTTACCCAACTAAAGTGAAAATTGAACGTCACCTGTCCTCTGGAAGTGACATTTGTATGTTACAAACATCCCGTGTAAGCAGTGAATATTGGAAATAATTGGTCACACACTTGACAGTTTTAGTGGGCCGCTGCGCGGGCGCATGCAAGAAAGTTTTTCAATCAATCAAAGTGCCCCGCACTTTCCAAATCGATCTGAAATAATTTCACAGCCAAATAGCTGTAGCATTCTTCGGACCAAGGGGTTATCTGCCCATCTGAGATCACTGAGACCAGTGCTTATGCCGTATTAAACAGCTCAGAAGTGATTAGCTTTCCGAATTGGAAAACAAACTCCGAGAGCAAAGCATATGCTTAGGGGACATTACAGTAACTGTCAAAGGGTGAAGAATTGAATACCATTATCAAAAAGGTCACATTTTTGAAAGCAACCGCTGAATGCCCGGAATCTACTGAGACTCAACCGCGCTAGATGTTGACCAGAAAGACAACGCCCCCTGGATATGCAGCACGTCACAGCCTCGTGCCAAAGCCAGGCCGTGTGCAGTGTCCTTCCAATAGATGGCTTGTGACCGTTGCATTTTGCACTCGCGCGTACACGCACTTCGCACTCGCTTGTTCGGAATTTGGCTGTTGTGCTCCCTACTGTGAGTTTTTTTCCGGCACTGGACACAGGAACGGGGTCGGCAGCAGAGATAACAGATTGTCGGCGAACAGATCAACAGCCACCTGATCAATGACTAACCAATACACCCGAGCTACCAATATTCCAAAACATTACCAATAACAGATTGTATACGCCAGAACCCACTGGATCATGACAATAACTGCTGAAGCGTTGAAAAAAATTCTGCTGCAACAACAAAACCAGTTTGAAGCGGCGCAATGACGTTTGGTGGAAACATTGACGCAGCAACTTAAAATTCAATCACCAAATTCCGCTCCAGATAGGAATTCAGTCGACTCGATCGCCAACAGCATCACGGAGTTCCATTATGACCCTGATTCTTGGTTCAGACGTTAGGAAACTGTTTTCCAAGTCGAACTGAAACACAAAGATGATACCTGGGGAGTACGCTTATTGCTCAGAAAGCTTGAAACAACGGAACACACACGGTATCCCAACTTTATTCTGCCTGATCTCAGTTTTGACAAAACCGTGCAGCAACTTTCAATGATTTTCGGTGAGCGTTCGTCCTTGTTTAATATTCGCTACCAATGTATGAAACTGGCGAAAACGGAATCTGCGTACTACATCACTTATTCCGGTAGAGTCAACCTTGAATGCGAATCTACCATGACGGAAGACCAGTTCAGGTGTCTTATTTTCATATGTGGTCTTCAGTCACATTCAGACAGTGATATCAGGGCGAGACTATTGAACAAGATTAAACAAACTCCCGAGATAACGCTGCAGTCCATTACTCATGAGCGCCAGCGTCTTTTAAATCTTAAGCACGACACGGCCATGTTGGAGAGGCCCTTATCCAACCCTACTTTCCAGATTGCCAAGACCACATCGAGGCAACCTCCCGTGGGGCCTAATTCGAACGGAGCAAAGCCTCCTTCAGCATGCTGACAATGCGGCGAATGGCAGTTGTGTCCGTATAAAAAGCACAAATGTTCAGTGTGCCATCGACGTGGGCACAAGGAAAGCCAGTGTCGGACGCGGAAACCTGACCAAAAACGCAGTCAAACCCGGAGGTCGCGAAGCAAACGTAGTCAATCAGAACCTCGTTTTAACACAACACTTGTAACATTCGATAACCAGATCGATGCTGATCGCAACTATGTTACAATCTGATCACATGACATGTTTGCTATTGTGTTCATGTGTTTTTCGTGCCTGCTGACAAACGATTTCGCAGTGAGAAGCGTACCTCGTTTCACCACGAAAAATTCCAGCTGGTTTCAACCACAAATTAGCCATGGGTAGTAAAAAATCTTCCCAATTCTTTACGAGCGTATGAATAATTGTATACCAAACACATTCTTTTACGATTAACCTATTTCCCATTAAACTCACCTCTGATGCTTAAATCATAGATTGGCGGAAACAGAAAGGTATCATTTTAACTTTCTTGCTCGAATGTTTCTTCCTGGGTTTTACACAAAAGTCAGCCATACTCTATTTGTTGTGTCTTTGGGCGAAACCGTACTCTTTCGAATCTCTTCTCATTTCCGATCACGTGATTACAAACAATCAACAGCCAAAAACACTGGTGATGATTCCCCCAGTTCAATTGAAATTCCTACGAAAATCCATCAATGACACATCGAGCAAGCCAAATCAAAAATATGACAAAACCTCTAAATGCATTCATTCATTTGAATATCAAGTATTATTTTCATAAGAGATACAAATAAATCTCTCGTTTATGATATTCTTCAAGTGAATGTGCTGCATGTAGGTAGTCTCATGTTTTAGTCGGGGCAATTTCGATAAATCGCAGCATACTTTTATACAGTAAACTAATACTAAGGTTGCTGGAAAGTGTTCAAAAGCTCTTGACCGACAAAATCTCTCGTTTATGATATTCATCGGGTAAGCATAGTCAAATTCGGGTTCCACTTGAACCAGAATTCGAGTGATTCCGACGGGTAAACTCGTTTGCATATCCAATTGGTTCTAACGGAGGCTCAACAGAATCTCTCGTTTATGACATTCTTCATCTGAGTCTTGTGTAAAAACCCAACTGATGTGAGAATGAGTGCAATTGTTGAAATCTGTCCATTTTGGGTTCGAGTAGAACATACAGTGAACGAGATCTTGGGCACTCCGTCTACCTGATTAGCTCCAGGAAGGGTGTAAGCGGTTTTGGGCTGTCGAAGCGTTCGCAAAAACCACGTGAGTAGAACGCAAAACTTGGTGTGGTAATCGCACTCAAAGTACCATTAAATTAAAGCCGTGGCGCAATGAGTTTTTATGATCTAATCGGGAAAAAACGGCAACTGTTGCCCAATAGGTGATTGGTTCCGTGGTCCAAAATCTTCTGGGTACAAGCACACATGCAATCGTTCGTGTTGCGCAAAAGTCTCACACGATGTCTGATCCTGACGAGCGCACTGTCTTACGGGGCCTTTAAAGTACCTTGATTTCGAAAGATCTCCAAACTCTAGAACGCTTTGCAAATACTAAATTTTCTTCTTGAGACTAGTATGGCTTGCATGAAAAGAAACCTCACAGTTTTGAGTACATGAGAGGGCAAATTCGCTGAGCGTTTTTGCTAGCTAAGTTTGCACCAGTCCGTCGCCAACAAAGCGAGTCCTTGACGTTGAGAGATTTGTCACACTCCTGGATGGAACCATAATAAGGGAAGGAATTCTAGTACAAAATGTGGATTCATCTGAGATAAGGCAGGCACCCACCTCCAGGATAGTCGCCCTCTGAAAAGTGAGATCAAATTGAATGAGATCAGTGATCAAGAAGGTGGAAAAAATACTCACGCGTAAGGCCTTCATCGTCGGCCCAACTCTGCAGCAGCTCTAGAGATTGGTCTACCACGGAGATGCCTCCGAACGTTGCTTAAGATCTTACCCATTAGTAACGAGTTCCTCCAGATGTTGTTGATCCAAAAAAAGAATGCCGGTTGTGATTGTGATTTGGAAAACAAGCCTGAATATGCAACCTAAAATTCTATTTGCTAAGCAACGTAAAGTTGAAAAAACTCCCCAGAACCGTCTCGTCAATAAGACTTTCGTTTTTTGGATACGTTTACCGCTAGTCGGTACTCGCATTGCAATTGGTTGAAATTTGACGATGCGGAGCATTCGTCTGTGGATATGTTGCTAAGATTTCGAATTTATCCAGGAATTCAAGTTCACTGTCAGTGATAAACATAGTCACTTGAAAAGGACAAGGAGACGGCGCTTCATTTACTGATTTTCTAAATTTTAAAGATACTGTAAGGCTATCGCTCTCTTTGTACGAGGATCATCGCCCGGAAAAACCACCAGGTTAGACGTAACCCAAATGCGTTGGACGGATTCAGTCTACGATGGTTCTGACAGGACATTGCTGGGTGTTATTCAACAGGCCTAAAATTATCGGGAACGCGCCTATTTGTAAGATTTGCCTCGAAATCCGAGTGCATAGCGTGACAAAGGGCAACCACCGCCTACTTGATACTTCATTGAACCGCACAACACGTTTCATGAACTGGACCCCGTGTACATCACTTTCTTTTATTGAAAAAAAAAACACTTCACATTACCTCCAAAAGTATAAACTTGATGGTGAAGAAAACGTTGGGTTTTTAAAAGACCTTGTTTCATCAGACAGTGGCAAAGTACAAACTACACGGGGTACCACGAACAAATTAAAATTTGAAAATATGGCAAGGACGCGATATCGTGATTCCGCACATTTGCTACAACCGGAAACTAGTATAATTCAGTTCTACACGAAAGCTGACAGAGATTACATCACTTTCTTTTATTGAAAAAAAACAACACTTCACACTTACCTCCAAGTATAAACTTGATGGTGAAGAAAACGTTGGGTTTTTAAAAGACCTTGTTTCATCAGACAGTGGCAAAGTACAAACTACACGGGGTACCACGAACAAATTAAAATTTGAAAATATGGCAAGGACGCGATATCGTGATTCCGCACATTTGCTACAACCGGAAACTAGTATAATTCAGTTCTACACGAAAGCTGACAGAGATAAAAAGAAAGGGGAATACTTTATCATTCCTTGTTCCCCAGTGTGACGCTCGAGTTTATCAAAGGCCAAAGAACCGTCCAGTATCGGCTGTTCAACAATGCTTCTGATACGATTGACTTTGAACAACAAGGGAGGCTCCTGTTTGTGCCCCGTCTGATGATTGAAGAAGTAAGGCCCGAAGCTGGATTGGTTCTCGAAGCTTTAAATTCACCAGGTTATTAGATTTCCACGGTCATTTACAAAATGTTTTTTGGGGATGCAGACTTTCGTTTAGGAAACACATCAGGCACCTATTTGAGTTGGAACAGCCCTCTTATAAGGTCAGGATAGCTGCGTTTGATCGATTATGCAGGAATAAGCGTCCACCAACAAAGTGATTACTTCAAAACGCACACTCACAAGACTCCCGTTTGAACAATTGTTCCCCGGTCCTGGTGCAATCCTTCTGGTAGGTTCACATCAAAGGAGAGTCATGTGAGTGTGCATTCCACAAATGACGCAACCATCAATAGCAGGGTTCAAGCGTCTTTGCTGCTACTCGACTCAGAACTGCTGACATTCGGGCCACTCGATCGATATAACCGAGGTTTGTTGCTGGGTTATCGAGCTTGCCGCTCACGTCACTCACTTGCGAACACACTCAGACGTAAAAATTCAGGCGCGTCCAGCCTGTGCTGTTGGAGTAGTGTTGACACACTCGTCTTGCATGTCAGAAGAATGGAGTTCGAACCTCGACAAGGCCATTGGATATGCACTGATCTAATAAGACTGAAACTCGACTCCGGTGATTCCTCTCAAATTTGATGTGGACTCACCAGAATGATTGCGCCAGGACAGAAGGACGAGAGTCCTGCGAGTGTGCATTCTAGATAACCCGTAATTGCCAACAGTTGTTTAAGTTGGTCCATGGGTTCTCTCCCCTCTCCTTTCTCTGTTCTCCATAGATGGTTTTAATTACAGTTACAGCAAATAGTGTTCAAACATAAACTAGTGTTTTCAAGTGAGGGACTTGAGGACAAGACAAAATAGCACAGTTTCGCAAGCATTCTTGATTCTATTCAGTGTCTCCCTGGTTGCTGAACGGTTGCTGAACTGGTTGCTGCTGCTGAACGTGATACGAAATGCCGTCGCTAGATGGATGCCATCCGTCGCCTCAATCAGAGGAGCGCATCACAGGCCGTCAATACTGTTTCAGTCTGACTGCCTGAATCAGCTCTCTTCGTGTCCTCAACGGATCGAGCTCCAACGACTACATTCGTAGCTGCCGCTCTGTTCTACCCAAGAAGATGGCCATGCACCTTAACGTGAATCGGTGGATAATGCTGGATTTAAAGGAATTTCGACTGTCATGTGAACAAGGACTGGCATGGCAGCGTAGCAGGTCCTCTACATTCCATCTGTTAGAGGAGGCTGCACAGTGATGTCTCCCCTTTGACTGATGGGCCAATGAGAATGCTAAGTCTGGTGACAGTTGCGACATCCTCCAGCTGGGATGGCTGCACGCTACGTTTTCTAATCAGCATATCGAGAAAGCAACTGGACTCAAGAATGCTCAAGGTCATCGGGGTCCACCTGAAATCTATCGATACTGCAGTGCATTCGGGTTCCAGAACCCCCGTTTTAGCGACAGAACATGAAACGGACTTGCCGAAAACATTTCGACAGCCCACAATCAGCTTTGCCCTTCACTAGGTAGGTGCACTCACCGAGTTCCTGCCCACCCTATGTTCAACTTGAACTAAAAAATCGGATACGTTTCGAGAATTACACTCATTTGCATGCCAGTTTGGTTTTTACGGGGGACTCATTCGGAAGCCAGATGAGTCTCCCATTTCTGATGTATATCGCATCTACTGTCTTATCAGACCACCTTCAGCTGCTTGAGGACCTCGTTACAAAAAGAGATGCACTTGGGTTCCAAACCAATTTTTAGTCGAGTGCGATTCCATACGGAATGTTCTTCAGAAAAAAGGATTTACCAATATGGAACAAAACTGGTACCAACGAGAAACATAGTATCTTCTGGAAAATTCCATCGAAGGACTGTTTCCGTAGAGGAAAACAACTGTTCAAAATAAAATTTTACAGGGTGGCCAGCGATAGTGTACCGGAGATAGTACTGATGAGGGGGCATGTGAGTAGTATGTCTTCTCGTAAATCCGCTTTATGTCTCTTGAAAAGGGAAAACTATTGCGGAATTTGTGGAGTTGCTTTGTAGCGTTTGCTTGCATCTGAGCAACCGTTGATGAATATCCAGGAAAGTTCAGGAAGATTCGTTCAAGGAGAAGACGGACAGTCGGTTTTTGTAAACAAGATGCATATGAGAGTTTTGCTCCCCTGTCCGGTACAGTTGGTATTTCTCTAATAAACAACTCCGCAGAGAATGCCTCCTTCTTTCCAATAGTAGCGTAGTAGCGTAGCGTACCCTATGAGTCGGCAACCAATTGACAGACCAACTTACTCTGATCATAGCTGGGTGAAAGGTGAGAGAACTTAGTTTAAAGTCTTGGCGAGGACGGATGTTATTCAATAGTTTTCGTAACAGACTTCCCAACCACATTAACGTTTAGTAGATGTGGTGCCATCGAATTAATACCTATTATGATTATGTCGGTCAGTTTATAACGCGCTACAGTCTTTTGTGTGATAGTGGCAGGTTTTGGTCGACCTGTTTGTGTGTATGTATCATAAAGTACCAACGTTACTGGCAGCCTAGCTAGATATATGCCTCACAAATGAAACACCGCGGCTTCTGCTTGTTGCTCAATGAATTACTCAGTCTAAGTTGGCGTCGAACACGTAAACTGATTTGACCGCTCGGTCGTGGATTTTAACCTTGACAACTTACACGGGAGTTGGATCCTCTGGTCTAGGTGAATGCTCCATTCTTGAACACTTGTGCTGTTCGAATACCAAAGCTTTCCCGTTTACACTGTAACAGTCTGAAGGCTGCATCGTTCAATAAATGGCTGTTAGGCTTCTCTGCAGTTTGGTCATCAGAACTCATTAGGGGGGTATCCATGGATTGGATATGTGACCCTCTGGCAAAATTTTCCCACCTCTCAACAACATACTCTGTGATTAGATTTTACAGAAGGTTAGTATGGTTTTGGGAGGGGCAGCTGTTCCGACTAGCATTTGATTGGTGCAAACACTCGACCATTCAGTCAATCAAACAATCAACCAGATCAATGAAAAGTGCCATTCAAAATAGCGCAGACCCTTTGTCACCGTTGCATTCTCCTGTCAGTATTAAAGCTGTCGTAATCTTTGTTGGCCAGTCTTTTTCTGGCACCAAGGTTCTGGGGCTACACACTGCAGTTAGATATGAGAATATGCTCAAAATTTAACGAATTTCCGTTGTAAACAGTAGTCACATCCGGGAAAGCTCAGTGCGTAGACACACAACTCTTCGTTATGCTCTCAGGCCATGACAGTTCGAACCACCCGCCAGCGAATTCGCGCAACTGGTAAGTACAACTCTTTAACGTTGAATATATTCGACCAGTAATGAGCTCATCAAGAGAGATGGTTGGGTTCACTGAATGGCAAATGTTAACGAAACAGGAGACCTCACCTTTGTGTTCTGTTTGAAAATATCGGGAAAATTTGTGGGTTTAAAAAATTTTGGTAACACTTCAAAGATTTTGGCAAGTTTCGTGATACAATGCTACATCTTGATGATTCACCAACAAGGCAAAATCGCAGTCTGGCAAATTCAGCATACGGAGCTTATTGGTGAATCGGACTATTCTGCCCAGGATAAAAACAAGCAAAGTTTTCTTCGTCGTGGACAAAAACCCATTACTTCTATCCCGTCAATTACACTCATTTGCATACCGATTTGGTTTTACCGGGAGACTCATCTGGAATCCAGGTGAATCTCCCATTTACGGTATTCGTAAGAGACTCAACGTGCCGCACCAGGATACATCACGTTTCCGTTGGTACGATATTTGATGTATCGCAATACATTGTACGGACGTAATACACTACTCATAAAGTTGATGAATTGGAACATCACAAACGAGAGATTTAGCCCTGTTTCAGATTGGTCACCAGTCAGAAACAAAATGATATGTAAATCTGTCCAATTCGGGTTCAAGCAGGACCTAAGGTTGACGGAAACTCGAAACTGCGCCTAACTGGTGAGCCTAGATGGTGGACGCTCAACTCAAACCGCAGCAAGCCCAGAGAATCTGACAACAGCTACAATCACTGATTCTGGAAGTTTCGACTGTACAAAAATTTGGAACCCCTATTCTTCCAAGTTAAAACTGGACGTAGTCGGTCAAGAAAGCCATGGGGTTATTGGAATACAGTCGAACAACAATTTTTTAAGTTATTGACCCGCTACGGCAGTCGATTTCAGATATCAGACATGTTCTGTTCGTGAAATCGAACTGGCTTTCGGCAGATACTCTCATTCACTTCCGGTTGGAAGCAATTTTTTCCCAGTAGCATGTGTCTCTGGTCTGATTCCGCTGAACAGTGGTTCTTCGCTAACACGCTCGAATTCAGTTTTTTTCGAGGATGAACAGACAACATAATGATTCTTCTGACTCTGAAATGAAGATTGACAACTAAGGCGGGTTACTGGACGGTGACGAATTTCGTAATGGTCTGTCTAAAACTAACTGACTAATAACAAGTCTTCCATATAACTGCACCAGGTGGTACAAGGAACATCGAGTTGCGCACAGACAAAAGAAATCACAGCGTCTCAGTAAACTGCATAACTTAGAAACTGCGACTGCCAGAGAGTCAGTTTGGCAGTTTTTTGTTACTACGCATAAAATATTTTCATCATTCCTATACTTTAAACAACAATTGGATGCGCGTATTTCGTATGCGACCGTCATTACCAAATTGCGAGAAACGGTATGAGAAACGGAAGTTTCGTAGCTCTACAAAGAAGGGATAAACCTCAAAATGACCGGCCCCAACCTCCGAGAAAATTTTGCTCTGCATAGTGAAACCGAAGAGGCCAATTCGAAATTGATGTTGGAAACACATAATTGTATATGGTTTGCAGTTAGTGACTTGTTTCTGTGCTTCAGCATCATAGTGAATTTTGGATATCGGTTTCCGGCGGGTCTGTCACCATACGATTCAGGCCATCACTGAAGGCTCCAAGTGGTGGACCATTCCTCTGGAGGCCAGTGAATGTGGTCCCATTCCTTACACAGAATGATGTAATGTCGAAAGCTGTGCTGAGGGACCGTCGAGAAACCCCATGGCCCACTGGCCTGAATAACAGCCAACTAGTGGACATGTAAGAGTGTACATTAATAGAGCTCATATCCAACGCAAACTACATTTCGAAGCTCGACGAAAGTTTGGCGTCATGGCTAGGTCGGATCAAGCCAGCAAGGTGACTGCAAACCTGAGGAGATTCGTGTAAAGGTGAACGAGTTTGATTTCGTCTCGACTTGCTTCGTTACCAAGGATGGATTGGTGAGAAGGGGCACAAAACGTTTAAGACAATCTATTGCTGAACGCTAGAGCTAAAAATGCACAAAAACTGCATGATTCAGGCCGATCTTATCCTAGTTGGAAGCACTCCCATACACGTTCCGTGGTGCTTGGCTGATTTCTTGCAGTCAGTTATGCGGAAATTTTACGCCTGTGAGTCGCTAGGCCCAGCTAAACACCTGGAAACTAGGACAATCATTTGTTTACTGGATGTAAGCCCGTGGTTTAGAGATGCCTTTCTGTGATTTACTTATCTCAAAGGACGCTTGACCTCCCATTTCAGTAGAGGTTCTCAAACGCTGTAATGTGAGTACGTTAACTTGAAATTCCAAAATTCATCCCACAAACAAATTGGTGGATCACCCATGAACAATCGATTGGTTCCGCTTCTAACAAACGTCTTTAGAGTCATGACTGATGCATGGTTGAATTTTTTCGTATCAGAGCCAGTACAGTATAAGCTCTGTGTCAAAGATATGCAGATTATTTCCACTGATAAGGGTGGAGTCATGAAGTTCTCGCAGCTTTTTGATGGCATCTAAATGAAGCATTCTGCAACCTATAAAGAAGATTTCATCGCCGAAGAAGTGAACGCAAAGAAGCATTTGGTATCCACACCCTCACCACATGTGACCCCCGGGGACCTGTTAAAGCTAGCGTTTACGGAAAATCTACGTGGGGGAGTATAGGCGCTTCCAAAGCCTCAACATTGAAAGGTAGACTAACCGAGTTACACAAACGTGTCGATTCTGTGCACGCGTGCTTCACACCAGATCTCATTTGATCTGAACCAGAATTGCTCGAAAATACCTTCAAGTAAAATGGCTACCCAGTGAAATTCATAGAAAGATGCAGTAAAATGAGTCAAAAACGAATGTAACTAAAACCTGCTTACAAAGAAATTTAGTCAGCCGTTAGACAAACTGAAATGTTGATGCAAACACTAAGAAGGACAGACGATGCCAGACAGACGGCCAGGTCGCAATATGACTTAAAAATGGTCCATTCGTTCAATCGTCGAGGTAAAATGCCACTCCACATTTTTAACGGCATATAAAATCAGGTAGACGGAATCCATTGCTTCCTCAACCCCAGATAAAGCAAGCAAGGGACTAATAGCAGACCAAAGTTCTGGACTTTGGCTAATTGAAATCTATCGAATTCAGAAATCGGAAAGCATCCGTTGGTCAGTTTCCCGAACTGACTTGATTGTTCTGTTCCATATCCACTTCAGCCGTCAGAACTAACTCTTTCTCATATTCACAAAGACTACTACAGTTAGTCATTAGAGGAAACCGCGTGCAACTCGGTAACTTTGGCTTGACATGGATCTCGTTTATCACTTCTAACCGATTACTGTGCATCAACCCCTATCTGTATCTGTCTTCTAAAAATGTAGTTTACAATAGTTTTCCGATAGCCTGTTCGGCGACGTTTTGCGACAAATTTCACTAGTATTTCGCATCTACCAAACGTTCGTATGCCACATGACATTTGATCGTCCGGTGCTTAATGGGACGACCAAAAGAACCTTCTTTATTGGTTTAGATTTGCCGTACGAATCGCTTTGTTGTCGGCTGAACCCACAATGGCGTGCACCATTGGATGCGACCAAGCGCATGAGTAATGACGAAGGAAGATTCACCCTTATGGCGTCTCAAAACTTCTTAGCAATCTGCAATGTCCCCTCTCTGACGAACGCAGGAGGAAGATGGAACTCAAGCTCAATGAATCCAACCTTGTTGTCAGCTTTTAAAGTTAGTTTAGTCTCCTTGGCCATGGAAACCAAATCCACCTCGCAAATCGTGCCTTCTAGGTCTTTGTCGATGAAGTTGCCGTCTTCGCGGAATAGATAAAACCAAAGCCCGTGAAACTGCCGACGGGGATGTGTGATGCAACCCACACTGTACCTCGCAGTCAGGAGAGAAACTACTCATCACAAAACGAATCTTCTCCCCTTTTCATATTCCATGAGATGCAATTTCATAGTGTTGATAAACAGACGCCGAGGGATATTATTACCGACACCCTCCCCCACTTATCGTACAGTTGCTCTTAGAAACCAGCTGTCCAGTCCAGTTTTGGAATATGAATTCCGGGATATGGGGTGTTCTGAAGGTTTATTGGTGTATACTACTTCTGAAGCATATAAGTAGTCCATGATTCGATGTCCAGGCTCCAAACCTGCATCTGACGGATGGTGAAAATTACTACGGGAATAATGGAACCGCTTTACAGTGTTGCTTGCACTTGATTAATATTTAAATAACGTACAAGAAAGTTCAAGAGGATGCTTGGAAATGTTCACTTTTTAAAACTTCTGTGTATATGAGATGTTTACTCTCTCTCTGTCTTGCAGGTCAGTGTTTGCTGACGCATAACTGCGGTAGTTTCCTCTTTCCATTCATTCGGCTCTCAGTAGCTCGCTCCACCACATGTTGTAGCTCAAGATCTTGACTCGCAAAATTCGTTGATATAAGTTGGAACCTTCAGCTTATAAGGTAAAAAAAGAGAGCATTCTTTATGGATCCGATAGCGTCTGAGAACCTCGAGTTGCACCCTAGGCCGAAGATGTGTAGAATCACTCAACCTCCAGCTGAGTAGCGTTTTTGAGCTTCCCTGGTTTGGTAGAGACTATTTGATGCGTCATAGCAGCAAAAATGAATTTCAAGAATAACTCACCAAGAGGAATACTTGCCGCCGCTGTTTGGGGGATTTATTCACACCATGATTGAAAACTTTAGTCGCATTTTCATCGTGAATCGTGGAAAAATGCCAAAACAATCACCTCGACATCCAAAACACACCTCCTGAGTTACTGTATTCTCTGCAAAGTCATGACGGAAAATAAATGTGCATTCGAACTGTGCCAAAACCCCATTTGAACAGACAAGCGGACCTCGCAGGTTAAACAAGCGGTCATTGTGCCTTCCGGGCAATTTTTTTAAGTTATAAGGTTACGGGCTTACAACTGGCTTGGAGGTGACATTTTCGGTGATTGGTTTACTCCGACTTGTTTTCTAGTAAGCTTAAGAAACCGGTTTCGTCGACACTGAGATGCTTGAACAGTAATCTCGGGCTATCAAAACCATCCAAAACGTACCAAACTGGCCCAGTTTTTACACGGCTGCGTAAATGGATGGCATCATGCACTGAAAAAAATACCCAGATGTTCCAGTAAGGATTTTACTAATATTAACTGCTCGTTTCTAACACCATCTCGATGCCTATCTGTCATACCAGTCGGAAAAAACCTGCTAAATTTTAGACGAAATGCGGGGATGAGGTTCGAACGACGGACCTTCAGGTCAGTACGTTCGGCTCCCCTGGCGTCCAATGATCCGAGGCATTCGGACTGCAGGTCCTGAATACATCGATGACGTTTATCACTAAGATAAGACGTACAGGTTTACAAGCTACTCTTAATCGAGTCAATCCAGGATTCACTTGGTCGGCAGCAATCAACGGAATGGCTCTTTACATGAGAGTATTGGACCTGTCACTGCGTTTCGCTCTTCCGGTCACATCATTCTACCTAAAGAGCAAGTTGATAGATCAGATGANTTTACAGGAGGGTATTGGACCTGTCACTGCGTTTCGCTTTTCCGGTCACATCATTCTACCTAAAGAGCAAGTTGATAGATCAGATGATATTCAATGTGATAGAGTAATGTTGATGCTTATGAAACGCGCGAAGTTCGTTTGCCGCCCAGTTTGAAACCACGGCTATGATTCGTTTGCAAGACGTCCGCAAACGCGAAGTGTTTTTTGTCGTTGCTATCTCAGGCTTTTAACTAAAACATGTACCTTAGTAGCTGTGGGGCATTACATCAATATTCTGCATCTCGGATAACTTCTGTGGCAGTGTCTGCTTCAATGGTTCAGTCATTTCGCCACTGCCAAATTCTATTGGATCGTTTAGGACACCGGGGAGCGATGTTGGCGAGCAAATGCGAATAAACGGGACCCGGTGGTGAAAGACCACAGGAAGTCTATTCCCTAGTTACTGGGACCTGATTTCTCGAGAATTCCTGGAATTAAATGAGCATCCGTCCATCAAATCAGCCTCCTCAACGTGTATGGTGTTAAAACCGGGTCCAGTTTTTCGATCGATACCTCAGGCTTGTTGTTTTAACCTTTGATTCCTCGAGAATTCTAAATCACAAGTTTCGTGGTTTTCGAAATCGACGTGACTAGACAAGCTGACGAGTTTTCACACATTTTGAAGTACCTGACCGTATATAATATTGTCGACACGTAAACGCCTGTTCCTCAAGGACGAATGAAAAAATCAAAATACACTTTGACGTTTTGTCAGCTGGGGACTCGGTGCTTTGAAATTCGTGAACAGCTATCTAAGTCTTACCTGGTCCATCCAAGAAGGCCTGAATTGTTCCGTAAACAAGGACATAGTGATTAACAACCGGTTTAGTGCAAACTTAATCAAAAGAATTCCAAAAATTTGCATTTCGGGTAGGTACTAGAAAGGGACACTGTTCAAGGTCAACGAAAGAACAATGACGAAACAGTGCCCGTTTGACGGTTCTGAGGGGTCAGCTTCTTACCATAATTTCCAATGTATCTGTGGGATCCACAAAAATTTGAATAAATGTTTAATTAGTTGAATGCTTGATATCAAATGACCTTCAGTCAACAGAACCAGCAGGTTTTACCGGGACGCACATTTCTGTCCTCTGGTGTTTCGTTTTGCTGTCAATTCGTCAATTGCACTTCTCAATGGCTACTCAAGTAAGTACTCAGCCAATCGGCGATCACGTGATGTGGATTGTGGTTAAAGAGTACGGTGGCACGATATCCAGTTTAACTATCCAGATCTAGGCACACAGATAACCAGCCACTCGTCAACACTGGTCATCAGCCAGTGGCCTGGAAGTCACGGATTCGAATCGTCATGAAGTTTCAAGAAATGCGCACTGTTGATGATTCCTGGTAGGGATGAACCAGCCGCACAGCACTTCGGGGTTCAGCGACACACATCTGTTTCACCTACGGAACGCAATCTAGTTTGAAATTCGTACATCTTGTCATACACCCGAAAAATTGCCTCTACGCATGGAATTCATCTTTGTAGGTGCCAGCAGTCGCTATAAGTTGGTCTTCCTCGGCCATCCGTAACTTGATTCTGAACCAAAAAGTATGGTTGTCAGACCGGTAAGAAACAATCTATCAAGAGGACAATCCACTTGCCGTCTGAGGCTTCAGTTTTACGACAGAATCCTTTTCAAATCGTTGGCTTCGAAATGTGAGCGAAACTCAAGGCTCCCACTGGATTTCTACTCTCGTCTGTTGTCAAAGTGTATACTAACAGTTAAAGTGAAAGGGTTTAAGGTTGTCAAATGTGCCCTGCAGACCTGTTTTATCCCTTCGATTGTTTCGGAATACACTCAACGAACGAACGCTAGTGGGCACAGCTGTTTAATTCTGGTTGATATAATAAATAGGCTATAAGATATAAATGCTGTGCTCATAACAATGCCACACTAGATAGCACAAGAAATAATCGTATCACAAAGGTACATCGGATGTCAAAGTGGATGTCCATTCATCAAATTCATGGGGACCCGAAATGTCGCTACATTTAAGTCTATTGACAACAGACTATCCAACAGACCTAGTCGAAATGGCTTAGTTGAACAAGAGTGGTGTAGACATAGTGTTGGATGATTCCAGTAGTGGTAACTGGGTAGTTGGAATATGTTGTATGTCTTCACCTGCCCTGACGCTACTGGGTTATAGTTACAAGACAAGAAGACGACCTGAACGGACCGTGGATTAACGCAATTACAAACTTCTATATATGTGATTCACTTGTCACCGTATTTCATGGTCGATCCGCTGTCAACCGACCCCACACATCCACACCGGTTCTCGGGCAGTTGTTCCTTTGCCTCGGTTGATCACAGATGGCCCTCTGTGCGCTTGTGTACGAGGTGCCTTGGCCACGGAGTGCGTGCGAACTTTCTGTGTCCTTAGTTGACCTTTCTCCGGCATATGATGAAATCGGACGTGATTCAGACGGCCCCGTTTGACATGATTGTCCCGCTGCGCAGTAGGCTGATGCGCAGCCGTATTAAAATGCAAATTTCTATCCGCTTCGTCTCGTGTTTCTTTTGCCTTCTCGCACCGAAATCTTCCCATGTATTGGTTACCAGCTATCGGAAGCTAACTTGAAATAGGCATGCTTACAAGACCCTGTCTTCGGGTCTTACGGTTGAGTTGACCAATCAGATTGAAAAGTTCACCAATGACCGATTAAGAGCTGCATTCAAAATGTGCAAACATTCACAGCGCACCAATACGAATGGAAATATCAGCATCATAAAACTGCCCGTTTGCTTGAAATTCTTCTGGGAGGTCGGTTGCATCTCTTTCTTGCTTTCTATCGACAGCCGAAGACAAACTCTGGTGTGACCATTTACTGTGTACATGCATATACACACGGTTGGAAAAGATTCATAAATCGACCTACCATCTGCCCTTGAAACTGTTTAAATCAGAGGGAACACGTTCTGTGATTAAATGATTCGCATCCAACAAGAAACTTGATAAAATACGACTATTTGAAACCATCGTTTGAAGCACAGTCGATGCCATTTTCGCATTCACCCATTAGAACCATATCACTAAGAGTAAAAAAAGAAGCTGTCGCACACCACTTCCATGAGAACTGAGAGGCCATGTGGTGAAACAAATGTGGTACACGAAAAGGATGGACTTTTTTGCTGTTGACGAATTCCACATTTGACGACACTGGGATGTTCGCTGCAAATTTCTTTGTGTTCACATCCAGATGTGTGCTTTTTCTACCAGGTGTGTACGGTGTAGAATTAATGAGGTTACTTTTTATAGCCGTCGCCCCCCTGTACTAAGTGGAAGAGACAATGGCATAGCTTGGGTTTTGTGGAATCTAAGTGCCCTTCGTGGAATAATTACGCAGAATGATTCACAAATTCGCCGGTAGTGAGAACAGGGTCACAGAGAAAACAGATTCATTTTTATCAGCGTTTAAAACAGACCATAGAAGAAACGATTGGGATGCAGCAAAACTGTTCATAAGACCAGTATGACGTGATCTATGGATCCGTAGGCAGCAATGATAAATGGACTAACATGGCATTGCACTTCGAGCACAGATTCAAGGCATGTTAGCAGTTTACCAACATCGGTTAGCGACATTATAATGGTGGGATTGATGATCTGTCAGACGATTTAGGAGTGCGGGAAACTGAGCCCGGAAGACCGAACCCTTCATGGCGAGAGAAGACGGAAACAAGCCAGCCAAAACAAGTTAACTGCAGGCAGCACATCTAAGGCTATAGGGAATGCATTAAACGAACAAGCTCAGCGACAGATCCTGGAAACGCTGGGGAAAAACTGTCCGATTGAACGGTAAATTAAGCGAACGCAAAACTGGTGAATAAAATCCATAGTTTGTCGTAACCTGACGTTTTATAAGTGATGCTAGGCACGGGTATAGGCTTAGCGTACCCATGACTCGACATTTTGCGTCGCTTGACAATAATTCATATAGGACGATGCTACTCACGCGGCATGAGTAGTGAGACAATTTTGCTGAGACATCCGCAACGTAGTCAAGCCCAATACAGCAGAGTAATTAAACTAGCATATGAGAAAGTTGTTAGCTCTAGCGATTTGATGTTCTTAAAAAGCAGTAATCATGTAAGTGCCTCAGTGCCAACTCCATGTGCATAAAATGTATCCAACTGTACTTTAATAGACGATGACGTCGCCATAAGAGCAGCGTGTTTATGATCACGTGCTGTAGCTATCAACAGGCACTCACGTATAAAATACATCCTAAAATTTGAAAAGCCAAGCGTTGCGGCCGCTGTGATATTATAGAAGCATTCAGTTGTAGGCCATGCTGGCTGGTTTGTGAACCGTTCCCTCGACGAGCTACGCCTTCGACAGTCGTACCAGACCAAACGGGCCCGTACAACATACCTAGGCGCCACAGTCGAACAGGTCTTAATGACGTATCCGGATCGACCTACCACGGTCAAGTTGAGGGCTATTAGCGAAATGTAGTTGAGGTGGTGCAAGTCGTAAGATGTTGTAGCATGAACTAAATAAAGGTTATAGAAGTGGCAGGCGTTGATGGGGCGATGTTCACCCAACCGGTGTGCGGCAGCCAGTAAAGAGGATTTGCCACAAGGCTCGAGATTTATTAAAAGCCCTCAATTTCTCAACTCTTACAACTTGGTAATCTACGCCTGCCAACAAGCGGTTTACTTGATGCCCAAGAGTGCCCCTAGAAAGATTTCTTGGACCGGATGAGCAGAGCTACGAAAAGGTCCCAAGTTGATATGGAAACATCATAAACGAAAGATTCAGCTGGATTCCAGGTGAGTCTCTCGCAAAGCCAAATTAGTTTGCAAATGAGTGTATTTCGCTGATTTCATGCGATTTGGTTTCAAGTAAAGCATAAGGTTAAAGGGGACTCAGGGACTGCGCCTATCTGATGAGCCCGAAGAAGAAAGGAACCGACCGTGGCCTGTCAACCAATTTTCAGCAAACTTATGAGTAGTGCATTACGAATACACATGTATCGCGATATCTCGCACCAAATGAAACACGAGGCGGCCTGGCGCAATACATTCAGTTGCCTGTAAACATCACAAACGAGAGATTCAGTTGGGTTCTGGGTAAGTCTCTCGCAAAACTAAATTAGTTGCAATGAGTGTATTTCGCCAAGTTGATGTCAGTTTGTGATTACCATGGCGATCCACACTAGCCAGTGGGAAATTCTCTTCAGCACTCAGCCATAATTTAGTCTGCCAGTTGAGAGATATCCCGCCTCCGTCCTACGTGAAACATGTTCCCTTGTTTCAAAACCTTTTTCAGTTGACTGAAAACATCTGGATTTTACCACACGTAAGCGTGAAACCGGCACTACCGGAGGAGTCGCAAGTAGTAAATTTTCATTCGTTATGCCGCTAACATACACCGACCATCAATCTTATCGTCATCTCGCTTAATCATCCGCGAATCGTCAATTTGAGGTGACTGCTCAACTCGCTGTTGGCCTCAGGCTAGGTTGCCCAACCGCAGAGGAAGTGCCTCGATTTGGACGGCTTTGGAATCGCGGTTCTATCTGGTTTCGCCATAGTTCAAAAGATCCCGTTCGACAAAAGAAAAGTCTTAGGGTACTTTCCTTGGACTGGCATAATGATTGGACAAGCAACAAACTTGCTAACCGTTCCCGTCAATTCATCCACTCGAGAAGAATGTGGCCTTGTTGTCTTTGAATCATGGAAGATATAAAAAACCACAAAAAAGCCGGTCGCGTCACTTCAAACATAATCGATATTTAGTTGCGTTCGTCAAAAAAAAGACTGCAGACAGCAGACAAAATGTTACGCAAGCGCGTTAGAGTTATTGGCCAAAAACAGGCTAGGTCATATGCGTTTACTTTCACAATATGTTCCGATCTTCGTATCATGATGATTTCTCCAAAAGAGTTGAGGTGTGCAGTTGCAGTGACTGATACAGTCAAACTGAGGGTGAGTTTCTTGAAGTTTCATTTTTCATGACCGACAGAACCGATTTTGGAATAAGACTCGGGTAAGACAAATTCGTGCATTCTGTTGTCTTTTCGAGACCAAATCCCCTGTTGGTACTCTGGCAAAACACTAACAGGGTACTGGAAAAACTCTCCAA
Organism: Opisthorchis viverrini; assembly: GCF_000715545.1. Lineage (NCBI taxonomy): Eukaryota > Metazoa > Platyhelminthes > Trematoda > Opisthorchiida > Opisthorchiidae > Opisthorchis > Opisthorchis viverrini. The sequence goes on along the minus strand of NW_008752059.1, from coordinate 46,099 downwards.
ATGAGACAAAGTTTCCCACTGAATAAAGTTTGAATAGAAAAACGTTGATCCTGAGTTCATTGAGTGACGCTCAGGAGTTACACACAGTTGCACACAGCTAATAGAACAACGTCCAGTAAGGCCAATATGATCCGGACAGTTTGCAGATATATGAAGCAGTGAGTCCGAGACACACGAAATATCGCTCACCCACCCTGATTTGTACAGCGACTGGCATGATTCAGTCGGTGACGCCAGCTGAAAATGGCTGTAGAGTGTGGCAATATATCTGTTTACAATTTGTTCACTCTTGGTTACAGCTGGAGTCGAAAATTGGGTCGATGACTAACTTTAATGTTTAGGCCGCCATAGTAGACATTGTGTAAGGAAACACACCGCAGAGTTTTGAATGACAGAAGTGGACAGCCAAGAAAATCGGAACAAGTTACCTAGTACGTGAAAAATTGCTTGAGGGGAAGCCAGATGTCTGTACTTGTGGACGAATTTTGAGCCTACATCGAGAGCATACTTGTTTTTCAAGGAGGTCGACCCTGAAGAAAATTCCTTCTAGAACAGTACTGTCACGCCTATGCCAGATACTTCCCATCGGATTCCGTATCATCGCTGAGGCTGAGGGTAGCTGGAAAAGCCCGTTTGACCTTTGTGCATGTGTCTGGTATCCGTGTGCGAAAAATCTGATCTTCGTATACTCGTTCAAACCTCGAATATCATGGACACAAGCACTCACATGTACTTTGATCCGGCCTATGACGAAACCCGAACAGTTGGATCAATTAGCAACATCTTGATCGGCCGTCCTCACCTGTTCTGACCGCGAGAACCTCTCTTAGTCTAGCTCGCTTACGAACTGTAATTGAAGCCAGGTTCACAGATACGTGGCAGATATGTGACAACAAAAAGCATAAAACTCTTCAAAGACAGAGTTTTTGTCGCTTGTGTACAGGAAAGGCGGAGAACAACTTGCTGTCATTTATGGTAGCAGATGCATCCTGGGCGATGCGTGACCTTAGAATACCAAAACAGAGACAAGACTCCGACGGTTCCATCAAGAAAAGACTGAAACATCCAGACCGGTTTTTTATTCCGAGATAGTCTGCATTTTTGTTGTAGCGTCAAATCAAGGCAACGGTAAACGAACGATAAGGCAATCTGAAATAAATATGTTTACTCTGCTTCTCAGGTGGCCGAATTTGAGCTCAACTCACGTGATCTTTTACGCGATAAAATGGCTTCTTCAGAACAGCTATGACCCAGGGGCTAAAATCTTGATTTTGATGTGGGGCGAGATGGCCCAAGTGGTTTGAGCGCGAATTTACTGACCGGAAGGTTCGTGGTTCGAACCCGACCTCTACCTCCTGACTTGTCCTGTTTAGACTTGAGCAAACTGGCAGTATCCAAGCGCTCGTGAAGTTAGACACCGAAGGGGTGCTAAGGCTGAACGACGATGCTTCCGATGTTACCTATTAATTTTGATTTAAGAAGCTATCATCAAGGCACAGGTGTGGAGTGTGTACAAGAGTACACCAACAGTTAGAATTCAGTACACGAAGAAAGCGAATTTCGCCACCGAAAACCATTTCACTACTAATTCCCAACATAAATGTACAAACGTAAGAACTTTTCCTTTCTCGATGAATGACTTTTGAAGAGAAATACTGTATGCCTTGTTTGGTGCTCCTCTCACGTTCAGCAGAGAAACAAGTTGGGATCTTTGATTCCAAATAATCGCTACATTTTATATGAGCGTGCAACTAAGTGCGTTCAATCGTTCCAGAGGTAAAATATGAAAGATCAGTTGTTGAAGAATCCCACTGTTGGGTAGAGAGTAAAGATGCTACCCTCTGACAGTTGTCTCTGATGGTCTGATCGTGAGTCATTTTCACAGAGAGTTTTAGTCCACGCCTGCCGAAGCACCGTCTACCGAGATGAGTGTTGTTCTCCGTGCCTCCTTCAGGATGGCGCAAACCGCGAGGTCAACAACGCATGCCTTGGCAGAAGGGCGTAAAATTGATCACTAAAAGTTCGGGTGTTGTTAGTGTTGTACGCCTTTCAAGATGGGGTCCTCGCGATCCTGCCTGTGCTTGGTTATAGACGTTGCAAGAAATAACGACTAATCGCCATCAGTGGCTGTTAGTTTCTTTCCAGATTGTCTGATTGAGCGATTGGAGGTGTATGCACCTCAGAATGCTTGACAAAGGCCAGCACTAGGTCCCCCTTCACCCACTCTGTTTCTCTTCTTTCCACCCTAGGGCTTTTAATATAATTATGTATATGTATATATCTAGACGAGCCTTATGGTTGTACGGCAGTGAGCCATAAGTGTCAACACTGACGTTGCTATCTTTCATGATGGTAATGATGATGATGATGGCGGTGGTGACGATAATGACGAGTCCACAAAGGTTGATGAAGACTGATCCCCCCTTAGAGGTGCCTCCTTCACGGAACAGTTTCGCGTCTGGACGTCTTATTTAATTTCACTCGGATGAAACCCTGCATTAATGTGGTTGAAAATATTCCCCCAGATGTTCTGATGCCGGAAGAATATTCGTTGCGTTTATTGCTTCATTAGTCAGCTTCTCTACAAAAACGCTTCCACCGGAAAATCCTGAGAATTATCAACTGGAATTGGGCTCACAAAAGATCCTTAAATGACGACTGTTAACAAGACTACCAGGGTTTTTGACATTGTGTGCTTTCTTCGTAGAATTACATTGAACGAGTGCATTCAATCACAGTAACTTCCAGGTGTGTAGATCCAACGTGCAACACGACACATGCCATCTTGACCGCGTAGGGATCGGCCACGTGACGCTCAGTCCAAAATGATCACTCATTTGTCCCGTACCAATGTATTAAAGTCCTCTACGTAGATCTGTAGTTTTTCCACAAGATTCAATCGTACAAGAGTGTTTGAGTGACCACGCCTAGGTAGTCACATTGTGTTCAGTACTCTGTCTTATGGCAGTATGATAAATAAGACTGATTTCGTTTTATGAGAAGCCGTACAGTCTGACTCCGATTGATGTGAAAGAGACAAGTTTTGAAGCAACTTTGTCAGCACATTCGGCATGGTCATGGTGGCCAGACGATCTTATGTTGTGGAAACTGTAGCCAACCGGAGAGTGTGGTGCACACTTTGCAGTCCTGTTGGATCATGCATGACGCCAGATGTGCTCGCCAAAATCGGCTTGCAAGAGAACTCGTAAAACGTCTTTGTCGACTGGGATATACCGTCTTCAAGGAGTTGAGAGCACGTACTTCGACGTCCTTCATCAAACCTCACCTAATCGCTGTTCAGGAGCGCCGAGCAACTGTTATAAACGTAAGCATAGTCTCGGATGGGTGGAGAGGGACTATGTGGAATGAGAAGAAGCAGAAGTATGGTGCTAATGATGGTTCCCTCGCCATGATCTCAGCCCTACGTGAAGTCGGTTGTGATGTCGAATTTTGGTCCACCAACCGATGATCATTTCTTATTGAGGGATCTGCTTTCCTCAATCCGCCAAGGCTGTTATTGTACTGGGACTTCCTAAGGTCACAGACAGTGACTTGTGTCTGCTCGCCATTGTGGGCTTTCTGTGCACTTATGACACTTTTATGCGTGGCACATGGCGTCTAGTGTACACTTTTGCCATTTAATCTCAAACCACACTCAGTATGACGGACACTTTGTGCCTGACGTGTGAGTCTTGATTGGTGAAGTGTAGCGAGCCTTTTCTCTTAAAATTATTCTTCTAGTACAAAATACCTCCTGGCAAATTGTCCAATATATACCTTTAAATTTTTAGCAAAGATGTACATTATACGTAAACTACAACCGTCATGAAAATGCAATTATTTGTGTTACAATGTGAGTGCTACCATCCACATACATTTGAATGTTTCCAAACGCTGACGAATTCACTCACCAACACTTGATTGCACCAGAATAAACAACGCCACTGATGTCAGATACGGGATGTTCATTCTCGGATTACCGTTACGAAACTTTGGGCTGTCAATAGACGCGGTTGTACAGTGTAGCATCTTCATAAACGCTATATAACTGCTGGTGCACCAGACAAGCCGCGATCGTCGACGAACGTGATTGGTGCAATGACCCTATCGGTCGACGGCGATGATTGGCCAGGGCCTCACGCGCCTGTTACGTACAACCAGATGGAACAATGGAGCTTTAGAAGTCGCACTTGGAAGAAACTGACAGACATCGCTCTGATTTGGCCTACTGTCAAACGGAGACCTGAAGAGCCAATTGACTGATGCATTACTAAAGTTGGACTGCGAGAAGAACGTCAGTGACGTATTAATGCAAGTACTTTCTTCACTCGTTAAACTTTCGCAAACGAATTCATCCGCATAGATTTTGTGGCCTTCAGCCCTCCATACAATCCGGTGCCCCACCAATGAACGATTCCCATAAGTGATTACAGGCCTAAGTATGGACGGACAAATATATGTAGCAGATGACACTAGATCGGAATACAAAGGACGGTTAACGATTAGCAGTGACGTTTGAGGCGACAAACGGATCTGCAGTTTTGCAACGAGCGTAAACAGAGACTCGACATAAGGCCTATCTCAAACGCGACCAAATTATTCTGAGTTATAAAACACTCTGGATTGGTCCCATCAAAAGCGGCTTGATGGAAGCATAAATCAATTTGTAGCATGTAAAGCCGAATACCGTAAACGTGTTTTTGGCAACGAGTTCGACAACAGTTGACCAAGAAATATCAAAACAAGGATGCAAAACATTAAGTTGCTGTAATGTAAGGTTATGTGACCAGATGAAAGGTGATCATGCTGCGGAAATAAATAGGACACGGTTCGACTGATGGTGAGCGCAGTGGTGGTCAAGGCCTGGTCGCTTCAAGCCCAAAGTGAGTCGGTGCAATGAGCAGCACCAAGTTGATCAATCAAGTCTTGATGACACAAAAAGCCCCAGCATTTCGGAAAACACATAGTTACACTCTAAAGACGGCCCCTGAAACTGTGGAACACGGAGTGCAGGATAATCTTCGATAGGCAGACAAGCAATTAAGCAGAACAATTTACTTGGAAGTCATTTGCCAAGCTCGCCGAGCAGACCAATAGTCACCTGATCAACAGCCAATAATCTCACCCGAGCTATCAGTATTTCAACCTATTACTAAGCAGGCCTGATTTGAATGGGGACTTCTTATCTTGCAACCCAACCGTAACAGCTTTTCAGGTCACCAGATGTCAAAAAGACCTACGAAAGACGCAAATGGTCAAGAATGATAACCCAGCGAGTAGAATAATCATCGAGCGTCTGTGTAGCTTTACAATAAGGCCTAGAACATTCGTCCATAGTAGACACTGCCCGGTTTCACCAGCATGAATACAAAAAACGGGGGATTTCTTAGGGCATCGTGGCTCGTAATACTTAAGGTCGGAATATGGTCAGACCAACAGCAGTGAACCCTCCAGCCCACTCCAATGACCAAAGTCAACGTAGTTGACTCATTTAGTGAATTCGTCCGAACTAAAAATAGACTGCTGTGGAAATAGCCTAACGGAGTTAGTGAACTGAATTGTGGGTGTAAAATGGACCGTGAATGACATAGGGAGTCCAAGAGTTTCACTGGACTTGATGCATGACAGTGAATACCACTGCTTTCATTTCAAATCACATCGGGGATTGTTCAAAATTTGCAAACCACGCGCTGCCGGTTCCAATCTGCCCACTGAAATAATTCACGTAGTAAACTCAAAACAGTTCATCTCATAGACATTTTGCTGAAATACATCGGTCTGGCTTAGAAAGCAAGAAACAGTGTCGTTTCAAGGAACGGCATCTTATATTTTGATTGAATGTTTCGCGCCGTCTCTAACTCCTCTAGAAGAATACGGATGATGGTAATTTTGGCTGAGTTCTTTACATTTCCTGTTAAAAACTGGGCCAAACTGGTTCACGTACCTCATCCCCTTCAAAACGCTGAATTCAATGATCAAAAGGAGAGCACGGAAGCATGCACTGGAAATTTCCTGCTAGAAACTCCTGCACACAAGTTGTTTAGTAAAACGTAAAAACCCAATCTTCTCACTACAGATATTGACCGGATGAAATCTGTCATCCGTGATTAGAGAGACTGGATCAGTGACACGGCCTTGTGGCCTGAATGAGTCCACAAGGCTTTGTTTGGCACAGCAGGTTGCCGTATTCACCAAGTGACCGACTAACTTTTCAATACGATTCACCTATTGATAAATAACAAAACCGTTGGTTTGACCTTCTTGCCTTTCCAGGGTTGCCACACCTGTTATTGGACCCATACAATGCTACCCTCGGGTAGCATAGCAGGTACACACCCAAAAGGTGCTACAGCTGAATGATGACAACGGATCTGGGTGTTACGAATAGGAACCGTTGGGAAGTTAATGTCGAAAGGACCAAAATGGAGAAGGCAGACAGAAAAGGCGAGCAATCTTCTCTTGAGTTGCTATGGGGATGGTTGTGCATTCGTCTACGATGGAAGTGTGAAAGGAGCACGTCGTTGGCGAAATACACTCATCTGCAGACCAATCTGGTCTTCGCGGAAGACTCACCTGGAACCCAGCTGAATCTCTCGTTTGTGATTTTCCAGGCAACTGAACATGTTGCACCAGGCCACCTCATGTTTCAGTTGGTACGATATTCGAGATACCTGTATAGACGTAATACACTATTCGTAAGGTAGCTGAAAACTCCTCGACGTTGTTTCTTCCAGGCGACCGAAAATTCCCTATTCATAGAACCAGTAACGTTGTACCCCACCGGAGTACAGGCGAGGAAACCTCAACCAAAAACCCGAACACAGCCATCGCGTGTTGGCTGATAACGCAACTGGCGTCTGATGCAGTGGTACCGAACAACCCTTAGAAACGGCGCTAGTAAGAAACGGTTGGCGAGCTCACAAATAGTAGGAATCAGACGGTGATACTTTAAACACTGAACCCTATGGATATGTAATCCCTTCCCCCGGGAGGTCTCCCAAGAAAACCCCAGTACATGTTGCCTGGTGGGTCAGACTTTCGAGTAAGAGGCTAGGAGTAGGGCTCCGGAAGAAAATTATGCCATCTTCCAGAGCCCTCCAACAGAATTCAGTTTGAACCCCGGTCAATCAAAGCTTCCAATAATATAGTGTGCATTTGAGCAATTCAAATTCTTAGTAAGGACTGGAGTACGTTTTGGTCATTGGAAGTGGTCACCCGCGTGTACCGCTGGAGCGATCATCAGCGGTCGACTTTGATCAGACAACTGGACTTTTCAATGGAACCGGTTTGGTGTTTTGGCCTTGGCCCCAAAACACCTTAAAGAATTGTCACGAGATCTTGAGACTTCATAAGCAAGCAAACAAGGAGGGGTCCTGCCATCCATTATCCAAAAGCACACACGGCCTACAACCGCCAACGTACACCTTAGGTACTCCAGTTCGAGCGACAACCACTGTGAACTGCTTGTCAAACCTTGGGTCTAGAAACAAGAAGTCACACTTGGGGAACTTCGCCATGGGGATCTCATTTCATACGTCAGATACTTACAGGAGAGAAATTGGCTACCCCAAATAGATTTGAGGTCAGCAGCAGTTCACCGCAGGCTATCCCTAAAACAAGCATAAACCATTTCTAAAGCACCCGAAAGATGAACTACATACAGATGCTAGTAAACTTCGCCTTTTGATTATTGATGTACACGATGTGCAATACAGAAGAATCCATCAAGAAACACGGCTGGGAGACACCGCATTTGTTATGTACGACTGCTGTTCCCGCTCCAGTCCATAGTGCCGGAATGTTCGCTCAGAGACATTGAGTATGCAGGTGATATCGCTCTTCGTAGTTCGGATTCTTCAAAATTCAAACCATTTCAAACAGCTTAAGTTCAGCTGGCAAACGGTTTGGTGCGCACTTCACACCTGTAAAGTGGAAAAAGCTGCTACAAGACTGGAAGGGTCAAACCCAAAACTCATGCTTGTAGATTAGCCGATCGAAGTGGCAGATAAGTGTGTTCCCCCGGGCAGTTCCAGTGGACTAGCTGGAGACGAGACGAATTCTTTAATCAGGAAGTTCAGGGCAGCTTTTGCCAACCTCCGACACTTATGACGCCAACGTGACCTATGTGTGATAATCAAGGGCAAAATTTACAGCGATCCTTACTATTTTATGGATCAGAAACGTGGTCTCTACGTGCAGAAAACGACCGTTGGTCGGGTCAGATCGACGTCAGACTAGCGACGTTGGTTGTAAGAAAAAAGAACTAAGCGGCGATGGGTTATACTGGTCAGGAAATATTCTGCAAGTTAGAGAGGAGCAGCTGCACCCCAGAGCTCTTTTCGCCCAGCCCTGCGCTGAGTCGAAGCCACCGAGAGGTAAACAGTGTATGAGCTGGCAACGAAGTATGAAGACGCTAACCAGTAAACTGTCAGGCTAACCACTGCCGTCTCCGTGGATGGGGTATCAGCTCACCAACAGTTAATGATACTGGCGGACATGGCTCAATCACGCAGTCAGTGGCCGTCGTGCATCAAACCTATCGCTTCTAATTCGTAGCTTTCCAGTTTTTCAAACTAACTGGTTATGCCGTCGCCTTTAATGATTACTACATCTACTATGCTTTCCCATTTACCAAAGAATGTAGCAGCTCAAACCAACGTATCCTTGGTGAATTGATTATAGTCGATAAACTGAACTGAATACTGGGGTTGTATGTCGGCGGGGCAACCATTATGAACCATAACGCGCCGAACGAATGAGCTTTTAGAGGTATCCGGGTGAAGAGATCATCTGCCATAACCCACAACGATAACCTATGCGCATGGAATCCGACCAGATTTCGAATTCGACCTGAACAAACTCAACCCTAGGGTAGAGAAACAACTTCAGATGTATATATTTGTAATGAACTACTGATAAGGTTGCTGAAAGTCCGTCGACAGCCCACGACCGGTTTCGCCCTTTTTGGGGCCCATCAGGTAGGTGCAGTCCCCGGGTTTCCGTCAACCTTAAGTTCTGCTTGAAACCAAACTGCACGAAATTAGCGAATATACACTCATTTGCAAACTGATTTGATTTTTAGAGAGACTCACCCGGAACCCAGTTGAATCTCTCGTTTTGTGATGTTCTCAGGCAATTGAATGGCGAAACCGGTCGTGGGCTGTCGACGGATTTTCAGCAACCTTATGAGTAGTACATTACGAACATATACATGTATCGCGATATCTCGAATATCGTAGCGAGTGAAACATGAGGTGGCCTGGTTCCTGCAAACATCACAAACGAGTGTATCAGCTGGGTTCCAGGTGAGCCTCTCGCAAAAAAACAAATTAGTTTGCAAATGAGTGAATACGGCAGTGAGTACAGCAGTGAAGCATCAGTGGCAACACTGATGTTGCTGCCTTTGATTGTGACGATGATGAACTTGAGATGCACTTTTGCATTTGACATTCGGTTGTTTTTCCCACATACCAGAGTCTAAAGAAACGACTGTACTGTGGAAAACTGTCTTCATACGCAAAGCAACATGGAACAACAATAGTATGTACAGTTTATAGGGAGTGAGAGAGAGGGCTGATGGGGTACAATTTCACATCTGATTGTACGGTCCAGCTGCTAACAGAAGATACGGATGAACATACTGCAATCCGAGCACTGAAGTTCGACGGGTAAAGAATGCCTCTCGTAGACATTTGTCGGAAACGGAAGCACCGGCTACTGACGAATAATAGCTGACGAAGTTCGGATTGACCTGACCTTGCGAACTTTGACCACGGCTGATTTGCTGCTTGGTAGCTCTATGCATCGCTATCAGTCCGGACTGTGGCCGTTCGGACAACTCGGTAGTCGTGGATGAGGAGGCTCCGACCCGTTGTTGACGTCCACTACTCGTATCCCAGATGCGAACCGCTCCATCCAGTCCACCGGCAGCCAAGCGACCCGAGCCGTCCGGGTTATAGGCAAGCGTTACTACAGGCCCAGTAAGCCATTGGCTAGAATCCGCTGAGGCAGTGGACGCGTCTTCGTTGCGCGGCTGTTCTGCAGAATGCCCGCCCAGTTGCCCAACCTGATGACCGGTACCCAAATCCCAGATACACACAGAGCCGCACCAACCACCACTGGCCAGATAGCGACCGCAAGGAGAAAAGGCTAAGGCTTGAACGGAACCCTGCAGGTTTGGACAGAGAGGCAGGGGAAGAGAGCGACAAAGGGTACTGTGATTAGTTCTGACTGCGTGATTACCAAGGATGTAAATTATGGGAACAACACTCTGGGCTTGCTCTCCGCTTCACTATGAACACTGGTGTGAATACTGAATCGACCAAACACTCCTTTGGCTTGTGAAACAACTGCATCCCGATAATAAAAAATAATCGTTCAGCTGTAGCACCATTTCAGTGCCTAGCTGCCATGCCACACGAAGGAGGCACGAGGGCTGGGATACTGCCAGGTCGCTTAAGCCTAGACAGAGGAAGTCGAGAGGCAGAGGTCGCGTTCGAACCACGGACCTCCCGGTCAGTAAATTCGCATACCGATCCGCCTGGCCTAAGCTCACTGATGTCATAAGTAACAGAGTTCGCAACGAAACCAGGAGTAATGAATCACTCGTAACTGTGCGGCCAATTTTGATCGCGTATTATTGAGACAGCGGACAGAATGTTGTGTTAGGCTAGTTCCACAAAAGCAATGTCATTCGTCTGTGGTCCAGTCGTACACTGAGCATTGTGTGACATCCACGTGGTTAATCCGTCTACACTACTGTATGACGTTTTAGTAGTCATCTACGCATGCATTTTGTCACCACCACTGGACTTGCTATAAGGGTTGTTGCGTTGTACTGCATGTGTTCGGAAATACATCCTACACTACCATATCCAAGCCTACTACGCAAGCCCCAACGATGAACCTAGCCACACTGACGTTAAAGGTTACTCAGTGAATATAGACCCACTAACGGATCATACGATTTTTTCAAGACCCAACTAAAAAGCGACATGTTCGAATTTCCCTGGATCTGTTTCGCAGTAGCATTCTAGTAGAGGTCACCAGTATGTGCTTCCCGTGGAGCTCGGGCCACGGTTGCACATCCACTTGATGAGTCCTCGTATACAATGACAGCATCAGACCTATCGTTCGAAAAGAAGTGATTTTTTGAAACGGTTCCCATGCTAAGGCTCACTGACAGTTTTGTCACACTACATGTGGCATTCTGAGAGAAATTCGAACCCGAAAAAGAAAAATATACCTTTCACACGCGCGGCAAGATATATAAATGCCAGTAGTATACATATTACACCAGTAGTATATAGTAGTATGTGGCACGACCGAACGGTTGCACACCCAAGTGTTTCGCTTTCCCACAATGTGCCCGAAAAACCACTTTTGAAAGGGTTACAAGCAAAAACGTTACATTCCTGATTGAATAACTAACCTACCAACTACATATTTCACCACGTTACTCAAGTTACGTTATGATTTCTTCAGTCTCTAAAGTGAGAAAAAATATCCCGTTTCACTTTCCTCTAGCTGGAAAATCTGTCAGACCTGCTTGTCTCGAATATATGCCGTCGGGTGTGATCCACTGGGTTAGGAAACTGTTCATCTGTCGCAATGGAACTATAAAATTTATAGTATTCCACAATGCGATTTGAGGGCAGCCGGGTGGATGGGATCCACAATCCTCTCATGTTTGGTCATCTAACCACTAAAATTCGGGTGTCTTTTGGATTGATTTCGAAAGGGTTGTGCACCAAGATGGGTTGATCCCGAACGCATTTCCCCACAGAAGTCTCAAGGCTGAGGCATATCCGGAAATTCACGTACAAACTGCACACTGTTGACTCCCACAAAAATACATCCCGGTAAATACGACGCATCAAAGCCTGGGGAAATCCGATTTCGAAGACAAAGGTTGAACGATTGGAAACGTCGTGCAGAGGTGAAGACAAAGGTTGAACGCTTGGAAACGTCGTGCAGAGGTGATCTACACAAACCACTCCAAAAGGTAACGACAATCTGACGAGTCAGGTCACCAGCACCACACGCGTTTGAGGCCGAGGTTAGACTGACCAACAACGCTCCTCCTGATCTTCTGCTACTGCTCATTGCTCTAGTAGTTAAACGAGTACAGTAATTTCGACCAAAACTTGGTGAGTGTCGGTTTTCAACGGTGTTCAGAACCGGGGGCACCGGTGTGGTGCAATGAGAAGAACAAAAACTTTGGGGTCCGTCAAAATAGATATGAACGGAAGTCGAAACGGAATTCGAACCACTTTTCGATAATTCTAAACCACGTCATTTCAAATGCATGAGTTCAGCAAAATGCATCCGGAATGTTCACCTCGAACCTTACGTCAAATTTCAGGGGGGGGTCGACTATCCAAAAAAAGACTACCATATCATGTGCGGTGGAATCATCACAATCATCAGAGGCAGCGGCATCAGTGTTCACAATAATGCTTCATTGCAGTACAACCACAAAGTTTGTCCAATTGTTTTCGGAAAAGTTTAGTTACAATCGGTAGATTCATAGCTGGGCAACGTTTTGATTTCACACAAGAGTCTCGCTGGGCCAAGTGACTAGGCGGAAGGAGAAGCAATCTGCGAAGTAAAGCTAAATCTGTGTTAAGTATCGGTCAAGGGATTGTGTGATCAAGTGGGTCACCAATTAGTAGGCTTCAGAGTAGAAAGAAGAGAAAGAGAGTGTTTGTTGGTCTGTGTCAAGCACTGAGAGGTGCATACACCTCAAAGCATTGGATCAGACTGTCTAGGAAGAAACTGACAGCACGAACACAGCCGGAAGCGACCAGCTACCCTTTCTTCCAATGTCTCCAGCCAAACACAGACGGGGTCACGGAGACCCCATCCTGGAAGACGTACAACATCAACAACATCCAAATTCTTCGTGATCTATTTCACACCCTCCTGCCAATTCACGGGTTGTCCACCTCGCGGTTTGCGCAATACTGAAGGAAGCACGGAAAAAACACTCGTCTAGGTAGATGGTGTTTCGGCATGCGTAGCACATGACCCAGCCATCGTAGTCGGTGGTGCTGGATGTTTTACCCGACTGAAGTACCTGCCGCATAACCGAAAACCCGTTTTCTAAACACGCCGCCACTAACACGCTGGCGCCATCCTACTTCAGCCACGCCTTCTGAGACATCGGTGGCCAAGGACCTAAAGACGCCTCACATCATCTGTTTGCACAGACCATGTCTCGCACCCATACAACAATACAGCCCTTACTGTAGCCTGGTACACACGACCCTTAAAATCCAGTGAGATGCCTCTTT
>NW_008752059.1:25916-28489 GCF_000715545.1 Opisthorchis viverrini | reverse complement strand
ATCTGCGAAGTAAAGCTAAATCTGTGTTAAGTATTGGCCAAGGGATTGTGTGTTCAAGTGGGTCACCAATTAGTAGGCTTCAGAGTAGAAAGAAGAGAAAGAGTGTTTGTTGGTCTGTGTCAAGCACTGAGAGGTGCATACACCTCAAAGCATTGGATCAGACTGTCTAGGAAGAAAGTGACAGCACGAACACAGCCGGAAGCGACCAGCTACCCTTTCTTCCAATGTCTCCAGCCAAACACAGACGGGGTCACGGAGACCCCATCCTGGAAGGCGTACAACACCAACAACATCCAAATTCTTCGTGATCTATTTCACACCCTCCTGCCAATTCACGGGTTGTCCACCTCGCGGTTTGCGCAATACTGAAGGAAGCACGGAAAAAACACTCGTCTAGGTAGATGGTGTTTCGGCATGCGTAGCACATGACCCAGCCATCGTAGTCGGTGGTGCTGGATGTTTTACCCGACTGAAGTACCTGCCGCATAACCGAAAACCCGTTTTCTAAACACGCCGCCACTAACACGCTGGCGCCATCCTACTTCAGCCACGCCTTCTGAAACATCGGTGGTCAAAGACCTGAAGGCGCCTCACATCATCTGTCTGCACAGACCATGTCTCGCACCCATACAACAATACAGCCCTTACTGTAGCCTGGTACACACGACCCTTAAAATCCAGTGAGATGCCTCTTTGACGCCACAAGTGACGCAAATTAGCAAACGATTCGAGCCTGTGAGATTCTCGGACTGACTTGATCAGACACATTTCCGTCAGAGCTAATGCAACTACCAAGGTACGTGAAATTTTCCACAACCTCCAGTGATTCACCTTGAATTGTAAGGAATATATTCGGGGGTGGCATGTTCTGAAGCAGGACATTGAACTTTGAAGGTGCAAGGCGCATGCCAAAAGATGGTATGATGGTGCTTCAAAGATGAGGGCGATGTCATCTGCGTACTCCAAATCGACAAGTCTCTCACCAGCAACAGTTTGAACACCGGAGTTTTGAAGATTGTCCAGTGTTTGCCTCATTATTTCATCAATGGCGAAGTTGAGCAAGAATGGAGAGAGTGGATATCCTTGTCTGACACCACTTTTTGTGGGGAAGCTTTTGGGTAGCTCGTCATACCCTATTAGTCACCCAGGAGTGTGTAAATATAGGGATCGGATTACAAATTTCTGGGGCATAGCCTGTGGAGCAAGTGTAGTTAACAGCACTGATGAATTCACAGAATCAAACGCACACTTGAAGTCAAAAAACATGTGGTGCTGCTCTAATACCCGACGGAGTGTAAAGATGTGGTCAACGAAGCCTCTACCCGGTCGAAATCCCGCTTGACTCCCACGAGTCAAGGCTTCGCATGCCACCGTAAGGCGACGAAGAATCAGTGACGCCAGAAGCCTTGTCACAACAGGCGTCAAACTAACACCTCTGTGGTTGCTACATTCACTGCGAGTGCCCTTTTTGAAAATGGGTACCACTGTCGATTCACCCCAGTTGTCTGGGACGGTCTCCTTCTCCCAGATAGACCCAAATAAACTAGACAGGAACTGGCTGAGGAGTCCACCACCGTCCTTGAAAAGAGCAGATGGAAGGTCAGAATCAGCAGCACGATGACGCTTGAGTAGGGAAACACACTCGGTCACTTCTGAGACCGAAGACGACTCCATATTCACAGTCCACTATTCTGTTGGAGACCGGGATTTAGGATTGGAGGTAGCAGGGGACCAGCTGAATTGTCTGTTCCAAGTACTGTGACCAGTGATCCAAACGTTCTGCTTTGCTGCATATCAGGGAGCCATTTTGGTCCCTGATTAGTTCACTGAAAAGAGGTTTCCGAGGACCAGTCGAACGAATCAAGTGGAACAGCTTGCGCATGTTTCCCGCATTCTTTGCATCTTCCAATTCTTCGGCCTTTCCGGTCGAACATGCTTCTCGATTTGCGCGGACATTCGGTTTCACCTGGCGTCGGATAATGCGCCGGGTAGAGTTGTGGTGACGGTTAGGGGGAATCTGTCGGCGGAGCTCCATAAAGACAGTCCTACCAGAGATCCAATGCTTGGATGAGGTTCGATGTGTTGTATCCTGAACAGACATTCCGGTTTTGAGCAGCGATTTGGATAGTTTTTCTCAATGCCCGTTTATATCCAGCAACGTGCCGTCCGGCAGGCATCCGAGGAGCCGGTTCTGATAATTTCGTTTGACTTCTGGATCCACTAGCCTCCAAATGCACACACCTGAGAAGCGCAATGAAATGCGGCAGCGTACAAGTGCATGGTCGGAGTCCATGCTGGTGTTCCGGAAGGAGAGGCAGGCGGTGATCGACCTTCGCCATCGATAACTGACGGCGATGTGGTCTATTTAGATTCGGCGCTGCTTTGATGGTGGGCACCACGTTGTCAAGCGATTTCTGCTGTTTCGGAAATTCGTACTGTAAAGGAACAGTCTGTGATCGGCACACATCTGAAGTAAGCGGTCTCCGTTGTCCGTGCGTCTCGTGTCCAAACCAAGATGACCACCCAATCGGGCCTCAGCAGCGCTTAGTCTACCTACCTGGGCGTTCATATCA
>NW_008752059.1:1494-22739 GCF_000715545.1 Opisthorchis viverrini | reverse complement strand
AAATATGGACATGCTGGTCGCCTGGGGGAAACACCTTACTGCCTTCACACTCCTGTCGCAGAGGACAGTACGACTTTACCCCCAGACCGCCCCGTACCACGATTGCTCGTAGTGCGGGGTCTCGCTGCTCTTGGTCTGGCTGCTCCCCTTTAGCCTTCCTGGCATGGTTGTACCTTGTGGAACGAAGTTCCAGCCAGTGTAGCCCGCGGGATCATTGCACCACGTCAAGGTGGCAGCTTTAGGTCGGGACTAGAGTGTCATAGAAACTATCTTTGGCAGATTCAGAGGTACGGTCAGTTGGGGTGTAGACAGACACAATAAACAAGGTGCGATGAACACAGATGTTGCCAAACGAACCGCACAGAGGTGACTACCAACGGGTATCCAATCAAGCAGGGACGCTTCCGCTCGGTCGCTCAATACAATACACACTCCAGCATATCCAGCTGCAGCGGCCTCTACATCACCAGAGGTGCGCAGTCGAAACCTGGATGAGAGCGAGGGGGCAGTCGGTTCGATTACAGTACTTGCGTCCTGCGTCCTTGTTTCTGACAACATACATAAATCAATACAGATTAAGTCCAGCGTACTCGCAGGAGCCACATGTTGACTCATTGCTTTAGTGTGCGAACACGGAGGCTAAGTAGACCAGACAACATAAATCAATACAGATTAAGTCCAGCGTACTCGCAGGAGCCACATGTTGACCCATTGCTTTAGTGTGCGAACACGGAGGATGGCTAAGTAGACAGGCTTTCGGGGTTTGAAAACAGACTTCGAAATGTTTAGGGTTCTGACTGAACTCGGACATACAGAATCTGTAGCTGGTATGAGAGACTGTGGGTGTCGCGTGAACACCCCCAAATATAGCTCAGTGGGTCGCCGAGGTATACAAACCGCCACACCATGGTAAGGTCCAGTCTCTTCGTGACGGGAAGTGGGCTATACCACTGTGCCCTAAACTATTTCTTCGAGTGGACATTACGAGTCACTTTAGGCCGAATATAGACCGACCTGCCTCTTGTGGTGGTCACCACTTGTCCCTTTGTGGAAGCATGCTTATGTTACCTCGGTCTTACACGATAGGATTTGAGTGTATAGCTGTGAACGCTTTTCCTATTTCATTAGAACGAAATAAAATTCCACAAGTACTTGGCCAAATATTTTCGGAATGAATCGGTTACATTATTCCCATGCCGTTAGCGGTGGCACATACTATGAGTAGGGACAGATATGGGTGTCGTTCCCTGATCCCAAACAAATCCGAAACCAACGATGTCAGTCACACATCGGACAAAGATATTATCTATGGCAACGAACGGCTCCGTCTACCCAAATTGTTCAATTATTGTGTTGGACGCAAAATTCATGGCTATAATCACTTCCCTGGGCCTACATTTGACCTTCAGATAACTGCATGGCACAGCGCGTTTCTCCCATTCGACCGTGTACACGAGTGGGACGTGATGCAAGTTTACTGTGATCTACTGACGGAATGCGCAAGGTTACGTGCATGCCGAGACAGACAACAGAAAGAACAATCGAAAGTATCGTCAAGGTACCGTCGTCCGTCAGACAGAAAAAGCGAAAATCCGAAAGATGCATTCTGTTCATATTTTTTCGTCAACCGGCTGTGCAGAGTCGACGACATACATAAACTAGCAAAAAAATCGTCTAGCTATAGCACCCTTATGGTGCCTAGTTGCCATGCCACACGAAGGAGACACGAGGGCTGGGATACTGCCATGTCGCCCAAGCCTAGACAGGGGAAGTCGAGAGGCAGAGGTCGGGTTCGAACCACGGACCTTCCGGTCAGTAAATTCGCCCTCCAACCCCTTGGTCCATCTCGCCCCAGACTAGTAAACTATATTTGAATTCATTTCCTTGAGGCCTATTTTCACCAAGCCAGTTGATCGAAACGGATGGAATAGGGAGAGGCTGTTCCTTGCGACGAAAGCCCTCTCCATCACCGGGATTTCCGCAATCCGCCAATGCTCCTTGTCATCCCTTAGTCTCCTGTTATTTGATTGCTTACGTGCGCCATCATAGTCGACAGTTACTGGCATGATTTTTCCGTTACCAGTGAGACCTGGTGATCTTGACAAAATCCGACGTTCATTCAATCAGGTCGGATGGCTTGGGTAGGCGGTAGTAAAATTTGAGCGCAAAGCTTTCCTCACTCTTTCTATTTTTCCTCAATATTTTTTTCCAATAACTAATGGTACGACTGATAGATAAATACCGAACTGCAATGACAGGAATATTCAACCTACGAAAAGTAAACATGGACTAGTATCAATACAACCGTAGGCTTGTGACAGTAGGAAAGCTCATCTCTACACACATGAGCAAGAATCTAACGGAGACCAACAAATAAATAGTCAATGTGGAAAACAATCACCATGACATTTCCACGATTCAGATAACCATATGTGCTGGATCCACGTGACAGATCTCAACCCATTAATCCTAAAAGAGTACCAGGTGGGTAGCAGACAAGCACCTGTGAGTAACCAACGCGCATGGAGAGCAGTCAAAGAATTCCAGCAATCGGGAAATCACAGTGTTCCGATAGAAACACATGCTTGGATGTTTCTGAGGTTAAATGATTCTCACCAGGAAAGAACTCGATGAGAGAGAAAAGCGAATATCCCCCAAGGATCTTACCTTGTGACCAGTGTACAGTCTGACCAACTTCCCCGAGCGGACGTCAAACAAACGAACGGCGCGATCAGCGCTCCCTGTTGCGAGGTAGTTGACGTTTGGATGCATACACACTGAGGTCACATCACTGCGATGTCCGACAAACACGCGAAGGGCATCCGGTGCATGGTCCGTCGCATACAGATGAGCGCTACGATCGGCCCCACCGGTAGCCACATAGTGCCCATAGACCGGGGCCCAACAGACACACCACACCGGCAACAGGTGATCACGCCAAACTGTGAGCGAACCCCCCCAAAGTAGACTGGACCAAAGCCGAACGGTACCATCAGAGCCACCGGAAACTAGTAACTGGCGATCAGAACTAAACGCGACGCTGTGCACAGAGCCAGAATGTCCGAGGAGGTCACGTACTGGATGACTTTCACTGAATCAACAAGTGGATAACGAAAGAAATCATATGAAAAGTTTGTCACGTCAGTACACTGTGTAGGAATAACGGTTGCACGAGGCATTGTGGATAAAAAACGACCTCGATCTAAAGCAGAAGTGTATTAGGAACGGTTCGGCCTCTGATGAAGATATTTCCGGAAAGCAGTATGGCCAGCAGCGAGAATGATTCCAACAGCTGGTTGGTCATAGCTTCCCCAAACAAAGTGAACATGAGGACGCTCTCAGTGAAACGAGATGAAGAATAGCACATACCCCACAGCTTAACTGCCATGCCCTCGCTAAGATGCCCTAAGGGCTGGGATACTGCGAGGTTGCCCAAGCCTAGACAGGGGAAGTTGAGAGGCAGAGGTCGGATTGGAACCACGGACCTTCCGGTCAGTAAATTCGCGCTTTAATCACTTGGTCCATCTCGTCCCCAAAAATCGAAATCGTTCAGCTGTAGCACCCTTTCGGTGCCTAACACGACCAGCATCAACAACAGCAAGAGAGAATAAAGTCTCACAAAAGAAAGGAGAAAAATGGGACAGGATTAGCCTAGCACATACATCCGGGGTTCCTACACTCCCAACACTCTGGAATGGAAGTGACGGTATGGAAGCAACCGAAATCGCATTTTCCATCTGTCTCAAGTCAAGCACATGGGAGCTCATGTGGGCCCTATCCTGAAAGACAAACACCAACTGCGCCCGGACTTTTCTTCCGTTCTCTTCTATCATGTCATATTCTGTCCAGTTCTGGGTTTCCGTCATTTCGAATAAGGCACGAAAGGTATCACTCTCCTACGCGACGGTAAACCAGTATGCGTAAAACATGGTCCAGCCAACTTGGTTTGCGGTGCTGGTTGAACTCCTTTAGTAAAATATTTTGTGCTTCGTCAAAGATCCATCTACTCGTTACGTCAAAACGGATTCACTGGGTTCAACGGACTCCACCTGTAGTCCTGAGACGTCAGTGGTCAAAGACCTAAAGATGTCTCAGATACCGTTCCACCCGACGTAGCCGATTCTGGTAGTCGTGCAACGATACAACCTGCAAGGCAGTTATGCTCAGAAGGTTGGTGGTTTCCTTTCCGTTCTTGGAAATTTCACTCGTTCGATAAAAAATGAAACTGGTCGTTTCGGCACTTAGTTTCTACCATTATCAACATACGCAGCACCAGAAGCAGCGCGGACAACACCAAAAGTATCACACAGAATCGTACAAGTCTCCCCAGAAAGCTTACAGTGGACGGACGAACCTGGTGCTGGCTTGCGAAGCAAACTCCAAGGTGTGCCAAATAATCAGCTATATCGAGTGGCTA
This sequence comes from Opisthorchis viverrini, assembly GCF_000715545.1. Taxonomy (NCBI): domain Eukaryota; kingdom Metazoa; phylum Platyhelminthes; class Trematoda; order Opisthorchiida; family Opisthorchiidae; genus Opisthorchis; species Opisthorchis viverrini. Next base: position 18,322 of record NW_008752059.1, on the reverse strand, counting down.
CAAGCAGACAAGACTAACGAAACAGACGCAGGTTGTTACGAATATACACTCATTTGCAAACTAATTTAGTTTGTCGAGAGACTCACCTGGAACCCAGCTGGATCTCCCGTTTGTGATGTNTTTCAATCGGAAGCATAACAAAGACACCGTCATGGGAAGCGATTTATGTGAAAAGCGAGTAGCCATGTGGATAAGACGGTCGACCAACATTCTGACCAACTCACGTACACCATGAGCAAAAAACACCCGAGTAGCTACATAAACACAGAACAAAGAATCACGTGATCGCAGGTCTAATGAGCCGACAAGAAATCATGTCGAAATTTACATAGAAAATCAGCGCAAAGTAATGATACAACCTACTCATTCTCATCGTACAACATCTTTGTTTTGATGCGCGAATCATCCTTGTCCAACATGGCCAACTCGGAAGCTGGGAGCATTCTGCGAAGTGATTCTGGACCCAGAGACCAGACACGAATCCGACCGGAACCAAACCCGGCAGCCAACCAGCCCGAATCGTCCGTGAAAGTGGCACACGTCACTCCACCTCTCCGTATGGCGAGCGTCGATTCGCCGGCTTGGACATTGCATACTGTGTACAGAACCACACTGGTGCCAGTTGGTTTCTGCTGCGAATTCTGTTGACGATAGCCACGCAGCAGCGCGCTGGTCTCCCGAGCGAGGGCTTGCCGGGATTCGATAAAGGTGTCACGCAACTGAGCAAAGCAAACCAGTAGAACACAAGGTCGTTTGACCGGTTTTAGCCATTATCAAGCATGGGCGCTGCACAATAATGCAACCTATCAACATGGTGTAAATATGTATTGTGGAAAGAAATAACCAGAGAAGTATGCGTTTTTCAGGAGTACCCTAATTTAAAATGTGAAACAGGATGTCACGCCATGGTGACTGGGTTGAGGTTCGAGTTCCTAGCTGGATAACGAGTGTGCCACCCAGGACCAATGCTTGGACAGGCAATGTGACTCCCACACTCGATGTCACCCTCCGAACTACTATATGCAACACTCGTGTCAAAAATGAAGTTATGCCCGATGTAGTGAGCAAGGTCACTCAGCATATGTTGATGCACGTAGATCACAATAGCTTTCACAAGAAAGAAAGAAAGAAAGCGTTCAGCTGTAGCACCCTTCCGGTGCCTAGCTGCCATGCCACCCGAAGGAAGCACGAGGGCTGGGATACTGCCAGGTTGCCCAAGCCTAGACAGGGGAAGTCGAGTGGCGGAGGTCGGATTCGAACCACGGACCTTCCGGTCAGTAAATTCGCGCTCTAACCACTTGGGCCGTCTCGCCCCACAAGCTTTCGCAAGCACAGAAGAGAACACGCGTGTCATCCGTGACTAAAGTATGATGACGCTACTCAGTTTGATGAAGACTTGGTGGATGAGCCCGAATCTCTTCACGGTTGTTAAAAAGTTAATTCCTGACAGGAACCACAAAATGCGAAGTTCATACAACAGTCCCACCTGCGCAAAAACATCGCGAGCTTATGGACAATCCTACCTTGCCGACAATGATCCTGGAAAATGGTGTCTAAGGCTCCATCCTCTTGCCTAACCCTACCTCAGATATGATTAACCTTGACCGTCGTAATGACTTGGTAACCTGAATGCTGACTTGTCCGTTGCGTATAAACACACAAGGACACAGCTGAATTCAATCTAACCTATGAGTAGCTCCAAGCCTCCACCAGATTTATTGAATGCATTAAATTCTTTAGTAAGTAATAGCACAATACTGTTAGGATGTGCTTAAAGATCGTATGTTCTGATACTCCATCGAGTCTCCTGTAATCTCTGCACAAGAATAACTATCTTACGGATATGGACATACATAAACGCCCTCTCTTTAACGTTCTAAAAGCGACAATTTCAGAACGTCAGAGTAAACGGACGTGAAACTAAAACCACCTTGGGTAGCGGGATTCGATCGAGTGCGGGGGAATTCGAGTCGCCTTTCTGTCCATCCTTGCTCGAAGCTCCTGAACAAGACTGTCCAGCTCCATAGCCATCCCGCCGTTTTTTCTTCTTTACAGGGGTCTGTTCGCCGTCACCGTCTGATCAAAAGAAAACAAGATGACAAGCCTGAAGACGAGAAAATGACTAGGGATAATTCAAATAAAACTATCAACCTTATAGTTACAGTACCTTCCACTTGCTCGGTCGTGGGGGCCTGGTCATCTGATGCTTGTGTGGTTTCACCGGTGAGATCAGACGAAACATTCAAAGAGGGATCTGACAGAAGACCATAGAGAACGGGTTCCTTGTTTGAGTTTCTCGGAGCCTCACCAAACAAAGAACCACGACGACAGTCTAGTTGAAGCTTCGTGCGGGGTGGACCGTCAACAACTAGCGTTCGAAGAGGATTACATTGAAAGGAAGCGGTTACAGGTTACCTTGGAGAGAAAGTTGTTCAGTTAATATGCTCTGAATAACCTGTAGACCATGTTCTTGTAGGAACTTTTTCAACAATGAGTAGGAGGAGTGTGCCACGCTAACCACAAACTCCGAGGCGCGAAAGGACTCTACCAACGGATTGAGTAACAGCTGATCCGCGTCTGATATGTTTGCCAGCATGATGATATCCTGCTGGTAGAAGTCTTCTTGATGTTTCCGGAACGTATCCATGAATACTTTCGCTGGTTCGGACAAATAAATGATGAACTAGGGATAATAACCAGAAGTACCTTCTTCGCTCAGACCCGCGCTAACCAGACGCAGGTAAAGATGGACAAATATGGGATAGAGTAAAGACGACAGCTCCAACTGGAAATTTGTAGACATTGGTGCAAGAACAAACAAACCTTGTGAACATCGGGAATTGTATCAATGAACCTCAGAAGAGACTGGTACTTAACTCCGAAACTTTCGGGTTTGTCATGCGTTTGCCTGGATGGGTGAACCGAGTACATTGGGGGAATAACGGCTTACGCTTTGAATTTGAAAAACTCCTCGGCAGAATCATTCGATAATAAACCGGCTTCTTGCTTTAGAGCTAGTTCCGCCTCCTACGAAACCGTTTTACACACGAGTTGCGAGGACGTACCGTGAACTTATATTTCTGGAGGGTTTTCAAAGCGGACAAGATCTCTTCGTTGAGAGGAAGAGCCATTACAGCCACAGGGTAACTGCTACCGTGGGTCCCTGATCAGATCTGATGTGTAAAGGACATTCTCTGAAACGGAAGACATACTGTCAATGAGAAAATTCTCTGATACATCCACCGAATAACGCATACGAATCACCGAAAATGGATTGCGTAGTGCCATGATTCTGAAAAGATGGAGTAAGGTCATGATGGTGCGTGATATCACCCTAAGTAGCCCTGTCATCCAGTACAGGATGAATCCATAGGGACTGTGGACAGAAGGCCTCACAAAATCGAAAAATCACGATCCATGGTCAAGCTCCATATTGCAACTATGGATCTACATGTGTGTGATCACTGCTCAATGAAAATAAAAAGAGCACTTACGAACGAATAATGCACACTGATATAAGCATGCAATTAAAACAGAGGTCACAATGGCCATGGGGCCACACATACGACTGGATGCGATCCGATGCGGAGCAGCTAGTAAAGAGGTCAATCCATTGAACGTCCGCGCACAGTAGGTACACCACAAGACGCTCGTGCAGAGCCGCTGATGGCGAAGTGAACTCGAAGGAATAGGATCACCGAAAAACCATGCAGGCGCATTTTGAGAGACATCAGCCTACCCAAGCATGATACCATGATATTGCGCCATTATCGTTTACTGCAAAGCAACGGTCTCATCTATTCAGCTGACTTGGTTGAGCAAAAGGTTCACAAGACAGGATCACTTGCGCCCGAACTCGTGCTGTTCCAGCGACATTGTTTCATGTCCCTCCAGGTGTGTTCGCGAATGCTTCGCTATGAAGAACTCCATCATTCTGGAAAGCACTGATAGTAAACTCGTTCATCGATACCTAGTTTGACCGGAACGTAAACTTCTCTCTGCAAATTGGCATGCCAACCGTTCGCTCCAATTGTGTGGACAGATCATCATCATCGTCATCGACAGCATGATATCGGTATCCAACACTGCGCAGTGGAGAGCATACGATCCCCATCATGGAAGGTAATTCGCACAGACAACATCCAGACTCTCCGTAATCTCTTTCACACCCCTCTGCTAGGTCAATGCTTAGCCATCTCTCTGCTTTCGTACAGTCACCTTTTCCAAATAGACGCAAACAGATCAGACAAGTACTGGCTGGGGACTCCATTTTTTAACAAAGGGGCTGGGAGGTCATCCGGACCAGAAGCTTGATGCTGCTTGACAGAATATATGCGGCCACAAACCTCCAGAACCGTACGGGGTACCACTAGCTATAGGCTCCAGATGACTGACAGCGGGTGACCAAGAAAACTGTTGCTCTAAGTATTCGGCCCGGCAGTTGAGATGTTCTTCATTGAAATGGTCGAGTCCCTCTGATCCTTGATGGTTTGGACCACAAATGGTTTCCGGGGACCGGTCGCAAGGGTCAACTGAAATAATCCTCGGGGTGTTTCCGTTTTTCTAAGCTTTTACCACCGAGTCCACCAGACTGTGCCAGAGGCCAAACTCCAAGCACTGTGCAGAGAGGTGGCGATCTGTTTCCAACATAAATTCACATCTGATGGTACAGTAGTGAGAAGATAATCCAGAAGACGATTGTGGTAAATTCGTCCGACATCCGTATCCACCAGTCTTTCAATTGCTAAGTGAATTTTTCGCATCTTACGCGGTCCAGGGAAACGAAGAGAGAACCGACTCCGGATGAGAGCATGACCGGAATTCATAGATTTGCTCCAAAACGAGCAGCAGTCCGCTATTGGTCCGCGCCATCGGTAAGCGGACAAGAGCAGCTTGCTGTACCGCTTTCCTAAGAGTACGAACATTAAGAGTAATCAGATACACTGGGCGTCTAGGCTTGAAAGTGGATTTTGAGTTGCCTGCGTGTGTCAGCGCTAGATAACGCACAGCTGTTGCTGCCAAAGCCAGTGCACGACGAACGGTGTCACCCGTCACAACTGATGGGTTTACAAGGAGAGAGTTATCAATAAGGTGCGGAGAAGGGGGAGGAAATTTGTGTCCGGAGGTCAGCTGGCCCTAACCCATAAGGCGCATGTGCCAATAGCGGTACTGATTCCTGGTAGCGCAACGTATAGTAACACCCGAAACCGGGTCAAAAACACGTCTGCAGCGCTCCAAATATAAATTGTATTCCGCTGCAACATTGTGGAATTTCTGGCACTTGGATGTGCCGTTGTCAATCCACCTACGGCTGATCCCGTCTCGTGAATATATGTTGGGTCCAAAATTCGACCAATCAGAGCTCGCGTTGGTTCCGGACGCACTGCGGGTTGGCGGTACGTTCGAAATTGGTTTCGTTTTTCTCCCCGTGCAAATTTGTGAGAATTCTTTCATTGTTAAAAATCACAACTGTAACACCCTTTCGGTGTCTAGCTGCCATTCCACCAAAAGGAAAAACGAGGGCTGGGCTACTGCCAGTTTGCCCAAGCTTAGACAGAGGACGCCGAGAGGCGGAAGTCGGATTCGAACCACGGTCAGTAAATTCGCGCTCCAAACACTGAGCCATCTCGCCGCCCTCAACTGTTCAATCTATTCACAGAGTTCACACGTGTCATTTGTTGAGTTTTTTCATTTACGTGATAACCTGTTAAGTTGCACTTAGTTCCTATTTTGCGCCCAGTCTCAAGCAGGACACTATTCAATACAGGCTGCTCGATGGCTGCGTCGGTGGATTACAACAGATGTGGACGAAATGGCTGTCCGTCAAACGTAAGACGCGATATGCAATGCCACACCTGCAAGGCCTTGTGGCATTTTAAATACACGGGTTTACAGTACGGCCGGATAGGCCAACTGGCTAACTCTCCCCTACATTAAGGGTGCGACGCATTTCGCAACTAAGAAGACCCACCAAAAACGAAACCGAATCCCCACTGCTGAATCAAAAAGACTAGTGCTAATGTTCCGCTTTAATCGGAAAACTTGACGCTAAACTGGAGCTTCTTTCTAAAGCTCTGAAGGATGCAAACACAAAGAACGCAACGATCTAGACGAAAGTTGATAGAGAACTTCCTTCGCTGAACGAGTACCTTGCGTCATCCATCCCGGGTCCATTGGCTGCGAAGGTCATCCAGCTCTCAGATGTAGCAATACAGACTGCCACGGTGTCTCTGGTGGACAAGTTCGTAAGGGAGAGTAGGCTGATCATCTGCGGGCCATTCTTCAGAGAAATCACGCCAACGAAGCAGGCTCAGTCGCTCCTTGCTTGTGTCCTGACTAAGCCTGGCCACGAATCGCTTCACACATTGGTTACGCCAGAAGAGAAGCAAGCGAATACTTGGGCTTTTAGACACCCTTTTCTTTCCATCTGCCGTACAGATCTTGGAGCGGGCTGTCAGCATTCAAAAGGCCTACCTAACGATTAGGCGTATATCTGAATATCGCCCTCTGGAGGCACGAAAGCTAGGCCACAGCAGTCCTAGTGGAGATGTGTGAAACGGCCTTCCGAATGGCCCCAGTTCAGCCGACCCCAAACTTATGGCCAAACCGACTGCAGTTATGGCCCCTTGTGCTCCAGAAAGCACGCCGACGCAACCGGCCGCTACTCCGGATAGCAGATTCCGCTCAATCACCGCAGACTCCTCGACTACCAAATGCAACGATGCTCTGGAGGAGTAAAGCCTCGCGTGAACGCAGCGCCCAAAGTACGTAGAGCTATCCGTAACAGACGATACAGGTGCAGCAGTAAACCCTACAGCCAAGTCACAACTTCTGGGCTGGACTGTGTCAGAGGTGCGGAGACAAGCGGCGAAACCAAATGCGTTAACTTCGACATCGGGGGGTCCTGCAGGAACCGTACAGCCACTGAGAATGTGAAACTGTCAATCTCTAGCTCCACTCCGGCAAAAGTGGCCTCTTTGATTGTGGACGCACTCGTCGCCCAGGACCCCGAAAGCCAGAGCCAAAAACCTGACCACAGCGAACCGGATATTCCCTCGTGCACCCAGTTGGCCATGCTGATCGCGGGCGACCTGGGTGTCCACGCAAACACGAAAGAAGGGTGACTACAGGCAAACAAGCCATATAAGGTTTGCCAAATCAGAAAACTGATAGCTGGCTTCAAGGTGCAATCCTATGCGACAATGAGCCTCATGGAAGCACCACCAAAACAAGTCCTTTCCGGTGCTGCCACCCAGCGGTCAGGGCCACTTAGAGAGATCAAACCGCGCCAAAATACCCAAGAAATCAAACGGACGCAAGTTTGCTCCAAATCACTGAACCACAGCAACTCTGGTCGTTGAGAGACCTGCAAGTGGCAGTGGTCGAGATTTCCGCCCAAGCGGAAAAAACTTCGTCCCCCAAAGGTAAAAGGGCCGCTCAAACCGGGCTCTCATGGAGCGAAAAACACCTGCAAACGAAAAACAGTCCTCGAAACCGCAGACTTTTTAGGATTACGCATTTTACTTGAACAAGTTAAACTGCGACCAGCTTCAGTGGAAGATTTATATAGGAGCATTGTCCAGGAAGTTCAGGAGGCTGACGCGACGTTCGCCACAAAAAACACCATGCAGTTGGATGGGCCGCAAACAACCTAAAAGGATTCGCTATCTTCTGGAAAAGAGTTCTCAACCATTTTTCAAAAAACAACCACGCAGAAGTGGGCTGGCACCGTAAATCAGAAATCCGTCAAAACAAGCCAAGATTCTGGACATCGTTCGGAAAAACATAAATGTGTTTTCAAATACATGAGATATCGCCGTAGAAACAAGCCATCCGGATTCTCCTTGAGGGACATGAGCGGAGAACACACGAGTGACCTAAAACTGGTATCTGAGGTCTCCAGAAAACACCATACCGGTTTGTATCCAGTCCCTCGAATCCGTGCGGGCTACGGACCGAACGGAGGTGCGTCCTCATTGGTCAGAATGCCAGCCAATCTGGATCAGGCATCTTCGACACGACGATTCTTGTACCCTCACGAAGATTCTGCCACAAGCTTCAGAGACATTCTGTGATTAACCTTTAAATACCGAAGTAAAAATCTTCCTTTGTCTTCATAAAGTCCAGTCTGAAGCCATGGTGTCTTTGATATACCATAGTGGGAGGGTGCTGTCTCGAAAAGCGTGGATTCACAGATAGATGCACAGGATCAAGGCTTTTGCCTAAGTTTCCCGGGTCGGTTTTGTTCTTGTCTTCCAGTGGTTGTCGTTCACCTGAAAGGCGCGAGTGAAAAAGGATGTAGCGCTGCTCTGTAGGTTCTCAGCGCTGGGCAGTGTGCTTTCCAGCGCGAGGACACGCATAAATGAGTGCGTATGGTGCTTTAAACATGGAAAACCGTTGGAGGTAGCTTACCACACCCAGCCACCATCCATAATAAGAGAAATTTCGCCTAATGGGAGTGTGCGCTCTGAGCTTGAAAATCTCACCATGTCCCCGCCCTGTGTTTGCTGGGTCAACGGTGAAAAGCCTGTTGACCAAGTTCTGTTTAAACAAGGCATAAGTATGAATTGGGTCACCTCGGAAAGGACGATACTCCAGGAGAAACAGGTCAAGCGCCGCGAGACACGTTTTGTAGTCCACGGATTTGAGGTCAGCAACCATTTTCGTAGCGGCTTGCCGTACACGCTCAATGGCGGCGATATCTTCCGTGCGTCCCGAGTAGACAACTTGGTTGCCGTATTCCAGGAGCGGTCTGACGTAGGCGCCATAGGGTATTCGGAAGTCCATGCGAATGATACGGGGGCAGGTGCGTCGGATCATCCATACAATGGCAAATTCCTTTTGCGCCAACTTCTCATGGTGCAGTGAGAAGGACAAGTTCTTTGCTCCCATCCCTCAAGGAGCACGCGGATGGCTTGTTTCTGCGGTGGTGTCCTATGTATTTGAAAGCATATTTGAGTTTTTCCGGGCGAGGTTCAGAATGATGGCTCATCTTCGTTTGTTCCATTGGCGAACTTCTGGTTTACAGCGGTTCTGCATTTTATGAAATGGTCGATGCCTAGAAGCTTACACAAATTACTTTCGCCGAAGCTATAGGGTTTTTGCTGTTGCGACTTAAGCGGGAAGTTATTCTAATCCATTCGCCCCTTCTTTTACCATGATGCTGGTAACATTTCGTTTAAGCTTATGAAATTTCAAGGGCGCGGACCGTCAGTGGTCAGTGGTTCGCATTTCGTTGCTGGTTTGCGCGAGATGAAACACAAAATCGCATCTCAGAATATTTTGGTGTTGTTCGGTGTTCAGCAACAATAAAAAAGCATCACCACGGAAGATTTGTCCTTGACCTTTTTGCTTTACGCTGCTCTGATTTAACAAATGAGATGATTTTGCTCGACGAACCTGGTCATAACACACTTTCTTGTGGATTTTGAGTTATTTTATTTGCAACATTGTTGGGCAACTGCATGAACTGTGTAGTGGCGATACGAGGGCCATCTGTGGATGATCCTTTCTCCAGATGTGCATAACTATCTTGTAGCTAATACAGCGTCACGAGATAACTGCAGGCATCAGTCCTACTATGAATATGACGCTCTATGAATGGTGACCGCATGAAGTGGTCGCCATGATAACGGTGGACGCCGTCACTCACGTCGACTTTGTATCGTTACTTCTGGGTCAGTGTCTATATGCGACACTTATTATGAGACCTCACCCATGCACGGTAACATAATCCGATAACCAACGACGGTCTTTCATACCCATATTTATACCCGTTTCCGCTTATCTTTGCTACCTATAGTAAACACCGGGCCAGAATCCACGCGGGCCGGCAAAAATAAGGTCTTCACTGTGCGTGATAGCCTAATCTGACGCCTTACCTGGCGACAGCAAGTGTTTGTCATAGTTCCGTGTCCATGTACGGCGTTGAGAAACCGGCAACCTAATCCAACCTAACCTGTCGTACTCATAAATGTATGCGTTGTCGCTTACCTTCGCTACCTATGATGAACAGCCGGCGAGCGTTTATGCGAAACGATGAATACGAGGCCTAAACTATGCACGCAATCCTAATCTAATGGCGAACGACGGATCCCACGCTCAGAAATCTGCTCGCTCTAACCTGCCGAGGCTACTAATAGTGATTGCTGGGCCCGCGCACATTCTCGTAGCCGGCTATAATGCCCCAACTACACATAATAGACTAATCCAACGACCAACGGCGGCCCTTCATATATATACTGCGTCCACATGCCAACTCCGTGCCTGAAAAATACACAACCACCTTTACCAAATCATGTTTGTATTTGTGGGTTTCATCGATACAAACGCAGTGAGTGGTCAATCCAGCTCCATTTCTTACCGAAAAATGCATAATCAATTACGACTCGCACACATCTGCTCTAGGATCCAAGGGCAACACGCCTCCACAAAAGTGCACCCACTGATGCAGCCGCAGCCAACACCTAGAGGGTGGACTGGTGTTTGATATCAAATCCCCCCGTCTGGGGTACTAAATCCCAACTCCGCCCGATTTCTGCCCTCTGATACAGATAACATGTAATTTAATACTGTCGACAGTTCGGTATTTCTCATCGAAAGTCGTTACCATCACTTACTCAACCACAGTAGCAATCTAACCGACAAGGAGCACCCTTCTGGGCTTCACCCAAATCGTTGTTCATGCCGAAGTATTACAACTTATCTGCACTCCCGAAATCATGTCAACTATATCCGAATAACTGAGCTAGTAAGATAGCCAGACCTGATGCCATTCAGCTGCCCTAGGTACTGAATGTGGTCTAGCTGGATAACGCAAGGACACATTCCCCAGTGGAAACCCCCGGTGCACAACCAAAAAATCACAATGTAACTATCGCCTTACGGATTTGCGGGCACCGACCCACACGAGCTACGGTTTTCAGACAAGTGTTGTCAGACAACTGAAGACACCTTGGCTACGCTTCTCAAACAGGCCAGGTCTCACAGCCATACCACATAACATCCTGTACTGCAGGCTGATACACGTTACTTGATGTTCACGAATATACCGCCTTGACACCATGGGTGTTTCAAATTAGCGAAGGCGACCCAAGACTTGCGCTTTCGTGCATTGACCTCATCTGTCACACTGCAATCAAAACTGATACAACTTCGAATGTATATAAAACGCTGCACCACACTACCCTTCCAACTGGACCAGAAAAATACCTGCGATCTTATATAAGCCTTCATTCACATATGAGGATTTCCCCGGCCAAACAAAAATATCCTCCTCCAAGCCTGGTCACCTCATGAATGACGTTCGTTAGGGGGCTGTCCAGAAACCGAGGTATTTCAGTGAAATGGTGGAATGGCACTGCTATACCAAGTTTGATAGCACACCCGCAAATATGCCCTTCCTTTCCTTGGATTTACCCTATCGCTCACTTGTTCCATTACCTGCAACTACCAGCAAACATACGCATTATTCTAAATAACTTATGATCATGCCCGACGGTACGCCGCCCACCTGTTGGTAATAAAAATGGTGATGATAACGTACCCACTTTGTGGGTACAAAGTGCACACCAGTGGACAAAAGGACTTTGGTCAGTTGATCCAAAACACCATCGCCTTTTCCTCCTCTTCGCTGATGGGAACGATGTCTGCATGCTCCAGGTCGATAAGACTTTTGCCAGAAAATACTTGAAAACCGGGTCCAGAAGGCATTTTGGCGTTCGTCTCATTATTTCGCCGATCACGAATCTAAGTGGGAATCCAGAGAGGGCGCTCTCGACGGACACTGCTTTGTGTACGGAAACTTTTGGAGCTGCCCACTTATTTTCGTAACATATCCACCCCTTCCGCACCTTCTGTCCACCACGATGCAAGAGTGCATGTTCGGCACCTCACACTTCAACTGCATGCCGTCTTCCCAAAATATACTACTTCCGTATGATGAACCTCATAATCCGTCTTCTACGATGAAGGGAGGGAAAACCCAAAATGAAGCAACTTTTGTCGCACACCCGTTTCTGATCTGAGCCTGTCCTGGTTGTAGCATACATCCAGTGCAATCCTCATATGAATCGAAAAATCCATTGACAGAATGGAAAAAAATGCTACGTGACTCACCAAATAAATGTGATATGACGCCTCGGAGGCACCTGGTTTTGCAAGGCTTCACGCTTTTCTTTAGGTTGTGACAGCCTCATTCCGAAGGACCGTCGTTAGTCGTTGGTCTGTGTCAATCTCTATCCACCCTCCGATCGCGACATTCTTAAGGACCGTCAAGGGGCTGTATAGAACCCAAGCATGTCACCGCAATGTCGACACGGCACCGCCATACCCAGCTTGGTAGCACACTCGAAACTAATCGCTTCCTCCTCTCTCCAACTCCTTCCAATAACTAACCCTACCTGCCTCCACCAACAATTTGGGAATAAACATTATTATTCTTCATTGGTGGCAGTCCTCACTGGGCAACCAAAAAATTGCTTTTCAACCGTCTCGATACAGATTCGCCGACGCCAACACCCACGAGCTATTATTCTGAGACAACGGTTTTCGACCACCTGAAGGTGTAGCAGTTTCGCTTCTCGAGCAGCCATATTGGTATAAACATACAACAAAACAGCATGTACTGCAGCCTGATGCACGCGCTCATTGATGTTCAGGGATGCACCACTTGGACGCCAAAGTAGTTTCAAATTCACAAACGCGACCCGATCCTTGCAGCTTTTGCATTGACCTAACCTGTCACACTGTAGTTAAAATCGATACAACTTTGAACGTTTATAAATCACTCCACAGATTTGTATGCCAATCATTGGACCGCAAGCGGCGCGCTCGGTGACCTCATCTCCAGAAGCAATGCCTCGGAGTCTCGTGACCATTTCTCTTATATTCACTTTCTCTGATAGATTAAAGTACTCTCAAACCCACGTAAAATATTCTGGATGAATTAGTTCATCATCTCGGAAGTCCTAAACCTCACAGTAATAATATGTTTGATTTCCTGGCCACACCACCTCTCTGTGTGCCCCAGATCTGTTGCACTACAATAACACGTTAGAAAACCCAACACTTGCTTGATCGCCCGTCTACCAAGTACAACACTGCTCCTATCCGGCCTCACTTACGCACCTGCTGTCGCCACTGTAATTTTGGTAAACGTTAGGTTTTCTCTTTATTGCCACAGTCATATTATGTGTCTCATTAATCTCACCGGGCTTTACTGATATCATCTTAATTCTTCCTCTTCCAAAGCTTTGATCTTCAGTGATACTTGCTTAAACTTGCCTGTTTTTCCGTTATCCATCTCACCTATCTTGTTATTAAATCTACAGCATTCACAAACCGGACCAGAAAATGACTGCGACCCTTTATCAGCCTTGTTCCACCTCTGCAGACTCCCTCGGCCAATCAGAAATATCCATTTTCTTGGAGGCTTGCACATCGAACCTGACGTTCGTCACGGGGCTGCCCAGAAACCAAGCATATCAGGGCAATGACGACACGGCACTGCCATATCCAGTTTGATAGCACATCCGTCACTATTTCCTTCATTCTCTTGATGTACCTACCGCTGGCAACTACGAACAAACATTTTTCCGGCTTCAAACTTCTGCTCATGCCTTACGGTTTGTTACCCACCAATTTGAAAGAAACATTTTTGTCATAACATTGCACTTTGTGGGTTCAAAGTGCATACCAAAGGAGGGTATGACTTTGGTCAGTTCATCTAAAAGCGCCTGCGCCTTTTCCTCCTCTTCAAAGATGAGAACGTGCCTACATATTCCAGATTGACAGGGGTATCGTCGTAAAATATTTGAGAACCGGGGTTCAGAAGGCATTACAGCGTTCGTCTTATTATCTGGTTGCTCACGAAATTAAGTGTGAGTGAGGGGAGGACGTATCGGACAGACACGCTTTGTGCACGTATACTTTCGGAACTCTCCGTTTCTTTCCGTACCATGTATGCCCCTTCCGCACCTCCTATCCATGGCGATGCAAAAGACGGTACGGTTGACATCTCTCACTTCAACTGAATGCCCTCTCCCCAAACATACTTCTACCGTATGCTGAATTTTATGATTAACTTTATACAATGCAGGAAAGAAGAAATAAAAGGAAGCAAATTGTGTTGGACACCTGTGTTTCCGGCCTGGTTGTCCCGGTTGCAGCGTATATCCAGGGCAATCTACATAAGAATAGAAAAATTCATTGAGAGCAGAGCAAGAATGCTAACGAGGAGTCACCAAACGCATACCGTATGAAGCCTCGGATGCGATTCGTCTTGCGAAGCACCCGCTTTCCTTCAGACTGTATCCACGCCCTTCTGATGACACCTCATTCTACGAGCACCAAACACAACCAGACACATGTTCTTCTCTGATCTCGTGTCCCTGTAAATTGCGGGCTATCTTCGTTGCGCAAAATTAAGCCCATGCAAAGCCCTTATAATAACATTCGCACATACCCGTTCACATGCCGGTTATCTAGACATGCATATGGATTACCATTTTTGAGATCAACCAGTATCGCCTTAATATGGTGGCTAAAAATTGTGAACACTTGGCTGGTTGCCATCTTGGCTCACAGTCTATCTCGTATAATAATGACCTCCACAGAACTTTCTGACACCTTTTCCTGTTTTTGGGTCCCCAGGCGCCCTCATTACCCCGTTTGAATAGGAGCGACTAACCACCACGCGCCCTCGACGGATTCAAGCATATACTTGAAAAATGGTAGTCTTAATTTGACACAATCCCTTGACCAATCCCAACTACCATGAGCACTCCGGCTGACTCATCCAGGATGTTCATGTAAGGGGCTGTCGACGAACCCGGGTACGGCGACTACCATACTCAGTCAGATGGTTTGCCCACAGATTAACGTATCCATAATGTTTCCATAGGGATGATTACATACGCCCACAAGAACGTCCCGATCCGTTTAACTAGTTGCAGAACTTTAAAACACTGCCCATACTGTCTGCTGGTTCTGCCCATAAACCCACTAAATTTTCAACGGCACGATCAAGAGACCAAACCTACAATCCCATATTGGTTTCGTTCCAGCTTGTTTCCTCAACCAGGCTGAAATGAATACCGCTGCTCAATGAACTACATACCCAAGACGAATCATCTCAAATGTGACGTCCGTCACGGGGCTGTCCAAAAACTGAAGCATGTCAGGCCAATGATGGCACGGCACTGTCATACTCAGTTTGATAGCACACCCGCAACTGTTCCATTCCTCCCCTCAACCGTGCCCTCTTGCCTACTCGTTTCATTGACCCCAATCGACCACCATGACATTCATTCCAACCTATTGGACTACTCGTTCAAATTCAACCACCTCTGTGTCCCCATCAAACCTAACCCCTACACCTGACTTCCCAACAACAGAGCAACCAGTGAGTCTGCTTGTTCTCAGATTGCACCATATTTTTGAGACTAAACTTGCCGTGTTCTCCCAATTCGGATTATCCCATCTCCACCTCCACTTTTGCTTGTTATGACTCCGGCCATTTACCCAACCGCCCAAGGTCACTCATGGCCAGCAATGGTTTTCCAGTTTTAGTTCATGTCAGCCAACTGAGTCACTGAATTACTCGGACCTCAAGCCTATTGTTCCCTACAAGTTGCAAAAGAAATATTATTATTATTTACTCGAGTACCTCCCACTGGTTGTGACAACGTCCCCTTTTCGCGCAGTCACCACTACCTGCAAATCGCTCAGTCATGCCCCATTCCGACTGTAAACGCATGATCATGCCAGACGGCATGCCACCCACAAGTTGGGAATAAACATTATCACTATCACAAGTATTCCGTTATCGTGCGCCTGTTAGAGAGCGTGGTGCTCCTCATGAAGAAAAAAAGGAAAAAATAGCTTACTACCTGAGACGAATTCCTTTGATGTCTGCCCGAACGATAGGAAATCTCCATTATGCAGCATACCTGGCTCCATTCTGAGTTAGCATGAACATGAAGGGCGTAGTTTTTGTTCATGTAGTTTTGAGATCATTTTCAAATCCATTAAACAAGGAAATACGTTACGAAGCCGACTTTTACACTAAATTCCCCACTTATTTTTACGGACACATCCAGAGAAGCCAGTGGCAGCCCTTAAAATATGAATTCTGCGCCCATAGTGGGCCTTCAGTACGGTTGAATCACCTGCAGCAAAACATCAGTCGCAAGGGTAGACGTCAAGGACCGTATTTAATACCATATAATGCAGAAATTCTGTTAAAGTCTCCGTCCTTAGAACTATGAGTTCAGGGGCTTTTCGGACGTGCCTGTAATGCTCGGCGCCGATCAGTATTCGCACAATGGAATTCAATCATCGGAAACTACGGCGGTTTCAGGCATGCCACTTCATAGTGTATAACGTCTATGTATAATGTATATGTTTGTGTTTTATTGAAAATCACCTACTATGGCGATTTGTTTAAGTAAGCGAATCCTCAATGTCAATAAACACCACCGACTGTGAATACGTTGCCTGACATAATAAAAACCGCGAATTGTGGAAAACGTTGACTCAGTTACAATGGACGAAACTTTCAGATGTTTTTCCACCCCAAACTATTTCCTGAACATTCTCCAGAATCTACATGACCTTCGGAGATGCAAAATATGCGTAGGCATATTCGTGCAAACAAATTTTGGTTGATGATTCCCGTGTTCAGTTAAAATTCCGTAGTTCACGTTCATTATATGGCACATGTGGTGCACGTTTGCTGGTAAAAAGGATAGTTTTCTACTATAGGTTGCGAATTATGCTAGCAACTTGTAACCTACGCCGATCATAGTGGACAGCCGAACGGACCTAA
>NW_008752059.1:0-1063 GCF_000715545.1 Opisthorchis viverrini | reverse complement strand
AGGTTGCGAATTATGCTAGAAAGACCCCGGGGGTTTTCGATTAGCAACTTGTAACCTACGCCGATCATAGTGGACAGCCGAACGAACCTAACCGAAGCGCACGACTAACGTGCTGCTAGGGTTACACGATGCCGGAGCGCATCTATCCATCTGCACTGGAGAAAAGGCTCAAAATGACCGTCATGAAATGTTGGGAGTTATTGGTCGTTTTGAAGTCCACATATGTTCTTCCGGGAGGCGCGTGATCTTCTTGGTGATGAGTATTCATTTGGCCGCTGACGTCCTGAAATGAGAGGAAGATACCATTTAGGTTATCGAAACATCGCCCTAAGGCGGGCGGCTGAGGAACTGGTAGAGATAGTTACCCAAAATGCGGGTATGTTGTGATAGATGCCTTTTCACACAATGCCATATTCAGCGGTTATTTCACATGCCTGCACCTCTCAAGAAATAGGAGACTTACATGAAATGGATAGGGCAGCAGTGACAGGCCAACTGTCCAAAGCTGATGGGTCACATGAAATTATCTTCGTGCCTTTCATCTGGCTGCCGCCGGTGGCCACTTGTAGTGGTCCGCCGATCACAGAGCACACAAAATCCCGAGCCTGCCTTCCTAGACCGCCAGCTGGGTTGAGATGCGGTATCCTCGACCACCAACGGCAGGCCGTCAGTAGCAGACTTTGAGCCTTGACGCAGCAGGAGTTGCCCCCGGACAAACATTCGCTTAAAGATGGCTGTGGCCCTCCTGAGTTCCAGCCTCCGTAGCTTATCCGGTACTCGGTTCAATTGTTCATGAAGTCCGTCAAATCTGTCGGCGTTGGCTTGGGAACACATGTAAAGTGTACATCTTTTTCTGGTAGGTTGTAATCCGAGAGCCATCGTTGGTGGATTGGGAAGGAAGCTAAGAAAAATTCAAGGATGAATAGTTCTAACTGCTCGGAACGGACTGATCTCGGAACACCAAGAACGGGCGTATGCAGGGGAACAACATTGCCCGGTAGAAAGGGCATGTGCATACTTCAGCACTGGTGTCAACAGCCTGGGAGCATCTGGGTGTTTGCAC